>NC_134487.1:255705458-255819396 GCF_040206685.1 Ascaphus truei | reverse complement strand
CTCCCCCTTCCCTCCCACCCTGTCTTCCTCCTTCCCTCCCACCCTGTCTCCCACCCTGTCTCCCACCCTGTCTCCCACCCTGTCTCCCACCCTGTCTCCCACCCTGTCTCCCTCCTTCCCTCCCACTCTGTCTCCCTCCTTCCCTCCCACCCTGTCTCCCTCCTTCCCTCCACCCTGTCTCCCTCCCACCCTGTCTCCCTCCTTCCCTCCCACCCTGTCTCCCTCCTTCCCTCCCACCCTGTCTCCCTCCCACCCTGTCTCCCTCCCACCCTGTCTCCCTCCCACCCTGTCTACCTCCTTCCCTCCCACCCTGTCTCCCTCCTTCCCTTCCACCCTGTCTCCCTCCCACCCTGTCTCCCTCCTTCCCTCCCACCCTGTCTCCCTCCCACCCTGTCTCCCTCCTTCCCTCCCACCCTGTCTCCCTCCTTCCCTCCCACCCTGTCTCCCTCCTTCCCTCCCACCCTGTCTCCCTCCTTCCCTCCCACCCTGTCTCCCTCCTTCCCTCCCACCCTGTCTCCCTCCCACCCTGTCTCCCTCCCACCCTGTCTCCCTCCCACACTGTCTCCCTCCCACCCTGTCTACCTCCTTCCCTCCCACCCTGTCTCCCTCCTTCCCTTCCACCCTGTCTCCCTCCCACCCTGTCTCCCTCCTTCCCTCCCACCCTGTCTCCCTCCCACCCTGTCTCCCTCCTTCCCTCCCACCCTGTCTCCCTCCTTCCCTCCCACCCTGTCTCCCTCCTTCCCTCCCACCCTGTCTCCCTCCTTCCCTCCCACCCTGTCTCCTTCCTTCCCTCCCACCCAGTCTCCCTCCTTCCCTCCCATGCTGTCTCCCTCCTTCCCTCCCACCCTGTCTCCCTCCTTCCCTCCCACCCTGTCTCCCTCCTTCCCTCCCACCCTGTCTCCCTCCCACCCTGTCTCCCTCCCACCCTGTCTCCCTCCCACCCTGTCTCACCCTCCCTCCCTGTCTCACCCTCCCTCCCTGTCTCACCCTCCCTCCCTCCCTGTCTCACCCTCCCTGTCTCACCCTCCCTGTCTAACCCTCCCTGTCTCACCCTCCCTCACCCTGTCTCCCTCCCTCCCTCCCTGTCTCCCTCACTCCCTGTCTCCCTCCCTCCCTGTCTCCCTCCCTCCCTCCCTGTCTCCCTCCCTCCCTCCCTGTCTACCTCCCTCCCTCCCTGTCTCCCTCCCTCCCTCCCTTTCTCCCTGTCTCCCTCCCTCCCTGTCTCCATGTCTCCCTCCCTCCCTGTCTCCCTCCCTCGCCCTCCCTCCCTCGCCCTGTCTCCCTCCCTCGCCCTCCCTCGCTCTCCCTCGCCCTGTCTGTCTCCCTTGCCCTCCCTCCCTGTCTGTCTCCCTCGCCCTCCCTCCCTGTCTGTCTCCCTCACCCTCCCTCCCTGTCTGTCTCCCTCCCTCGCCCTCCCTCCCTGTCTGTCTCCCTCCCTCGCCCTCCCTTCCTGTCTGTCTCCCTCCCTCGCCCTCCTGTCTGTCTCCCTCCCTCGCCCTCCCTTCCTGTCTGTCTCCCTCCCTTGCCCTCCCTCCCTGTCTCCCTCCCTAGCCCTTCCTCCCTGTCTCCCTCCCTCGCCCTCCCTTCCTGTCTCCCTCCCTCGCCCTCCCTTCCTGTCTCCCTCCATCCCTGTCTCCCTCCCTCGCCCTCCCTCCCTGTCTTCCTCACCCTCTGTCTTATCTTAACTGCCGTATACCTACACCGAAGTAACCTACTCTGTTTTCTTCCAGATCTGACTCAAATTTCACGCGGGAGACATCGGAAGACAGGTAAGGAACACCTCCCCTCCAGTATAGTACCTTGAGGGACTGCGGATCAATTAAGATCCCAGGCGTGATTGCTGCTTTTAGAAATTGTGAAGAGGGGGCATCCAAACACTGGTTAATGGGTTCAGAATCATTCACATCTGGGGTTTTTTTTGTTCGATTATTGAGGTGTACACACACACACACACACACACACACACACACACACACACACACACACACACACACACACACACACACACACACACACACACACACACACACACACACACACACACTCTCTCTCTCTCTCTCTCTCTCTCTCTCTCTCTAATGGTAGTAAAGTATAAGTGTACTACAATAAATAAACTGTTATATATATATATATATATGATAAAAAATCACTGGCACTCCAATAGAAATTCAATAATGAATAGGTGCATGTCCCATATAAATAATAAAAGTATACATTACCGCATAGCAGCAAAAAGGGAGACAGCACTCAGGTGAATGAAAATAAATGTATTAAATACAGCACATAACTCCAACGTTTTGATCCCACAGGGGGATCTTCCTCAGGGTGGTGCAACAGACACAGGACAGTGAGTGACTTATATACCCCAACACCCAAGTGACATAAACATCTCCACATCATCAGAAAGCATCATCATCGGGCGACAAAACAGCTGTGCATAATACAATCTAATTAGATCATGCTCCAACTCCATGTCTGTACTCCTATTGGGGAATCCAAGTCACATGATCAAACCCAAGCTGTCAGTGTCATTGCATGTAAACAAACTGATGCTGCATCAGCAGGCCCGGTTTTCAAGGCAACAACATGTGTGCTCAACTCTTTAAAGGCAGCAGACACCGGTGGTTGTCATGTGTACTGCACGTGTATAGATACACCACTGCAAATGTGTATGTGCTGTAGCAGTGATGAATTTACTTCTAAACAGCACCTAAGAATAACAGATACTGGCATGCGTATATCAGTAGAATCCTATGACAGATGGAACCCGCTGTAATCCCAGTCGGGTAACCCATAATAAACCTGTCGGCGTCACATGCTGCATGGATATACATAGGTTGCTAGTTAACCCCTAGTATACCAGTACTGCTAAAGACACAAAGTGCGATCAAATAAAGGAACATACTGTCTGTAGAACTACATAAATATACAATATACGGACCTGCAAAAATGTGGAATAAAGAACACCCAATACACAGTGAGGGTAAAGTGAAGAGAACCGGGAGGGGAAAATAAAATCAATGGAAGAAGCTGAACGACAAGAATATACAAGCTGTAGTAAAATATACTGTATAATAAATGCCTTTTACATAATCATTTTGAACTACGCTGATCCATGTATACATACAGTTGATGTTGAACAGTAATAATTACAAAAAATTACAAAAAACAACCCAAGTTCATGTCCTCATTCAGGCCTTTGGGGGCCATAGAATCCAGTCTGTGAATCATCCTCGCCTCAAGCTAGAGCAAAAGCCTGTGTCTATTTCCTCCCCTGGTTGGAGTATGGGCTCGTACAATATATATATATATATATATATATATATATATATATATATATATATAAAAAAAAATATGTCCCGGTTTTTCATTTTCAAAATCTGGTCACCCTAGTAATACTGGAACAGGCATGTAGGCAATGCACACAGAAGTAACGACAGGAGACTTGCGTTTTTAAAAGTAAACATAGGGTTTTATTCAGCCAAAGTTCAGTAACACAAAATACAACTTTTCTCAGCCAAAGTTCAGCAACACAAAATACACGCTGTCCCACTATAGCATGGAAAACATACCTCTCTTTCTCTCTCTTCTCCTCTCTCTCTCCTCTCTCTCTCCTCTCTCTCTTCTCTCTCTCTCCTCTCTCTCTCCTCTCTCTCTCCTCTCTCCTCTCTCTCTACTCTCTCTCTACTCTCTCTACTCTCTCCTCTCTCTCCCTCATACTGCCCACTTTTTCAACCAAACACTCACTCAGCTGGCCATGTTAATCTTTGCTGGCTGACACCAAACAGCTCTGGCTGTTGGTAAAAGGCTTCATTCACCCTGTTACAAGGCGCAATGCAATTCAGCAAATAGGTTACCATCCATCAATCTGTAGCTTTTATTGTTTTTTTTATGTGCCCCATGCCAGAGACAGTCTGCTCATATGTATAAGTAAAACCAATTGTAGATAACAACTTTGAATCACACTGGTGCAGAACAGGATTTGGAAAGTTTAGAAATACTTTCTCATTAGTTTTTTTACTACTCTTTCATTCAGTGCTTGCACATTAATGAGCTCTTGCTCAAAATTTATCTTCACAATTCCAAATTCTCACATACAATCCCACTTTTACTAAAATCAAAAAGAGATGAATTGGTAAGTACTTAATTGCTTCAGATCATTTAGTGAAAAAATGCCTTTTAAAATTCTCTAAGCATGTCTAAGAAATCTGATGCATTGTACTTCGTTGGTCAGTGTCTTTTTAAGAGGTGGCAAGTATGTATGAACAGTATGTCTTTATTATATAGCACCATTATTGTACATAGCACTTCCCAGTAGTAATACATTAAACAATCATATAAGTAACAAATAATATAAATAACATATCATGGGAAGAAGTGCTTCAGACAAAAGTAACATTTAGGAAAAGGAGTCCCTGCTCCGAAGAGCTTACAATCTAATTGGTAGGTAGGAAAACATACAGAGACAGTAGGAGGAAATTGTGGTAAGTGCATCAGCAAGGGGCCAAGCTTTATGTATCAGGTGTATAGTATTAGCCACGGAGCTACTCATATGCTTTGTTAAGCAGGTGTGTTTTAAGGTGGGTCTTAAAGGTGGATAGAGAGGGTGTGTAACAGGGACTTATCACTGTTTGATAGAAGTTGCCTCTAAATCCAGCAGTGTACTGGTTAATTGCACGTAGGCAATCAACCAGACTCTACCTGGCTGATTAGGACTCATGAGAAAAGCATGATGTAAGAAACAGGAGAGAGATTTCCTTAGCTCACAATTGGGCTGACACAGGAAATCAGAGAAGCCTGCACACAGACACTGTCTTGAGCACAAAGGTGTGATGAGATCAAGACACCTGTACACCAAGAGACCTTTATTTCCTGGACACAGAGGACCCAGAACCTGCCAGACCTGACATGGAGGGCCACCTACTTAAGGTACCTCCTGAGACTTTGGGGTGATAGGCTGGTAATGGGAATATCCCCACAGTCCTGCAGATAAGGTCTGAGAAAGTAAGTTAGCCCTTACAAAGGGATAGGGGTTTGTTATTGATAAAGGAACAGGCTCAATAAAGCCAAGATATAATTTAATCAGTCTCCTTTATATGAACCTCTGCACACATCTCTTACAGGGTACTAGTTGGGTATTGAGGGGAAGGGCATTCCAGTCAGTGAGAAAGGTTAAATTTCGTGAGAGGACTTTAGATACAAAGGGGGTATAGAGAAAACATCCTTGAGCGGAACGCAAGAGTCGATATGTGCATAGCGAGAAATTACGGCTGAGATGTAAGGAGGGCAGAAGAGTGTAAAGCTTTAAAGTGAGGAGGAAAATAGAGTGTGAGATGTGGGATTTGATAGGAAGCCAGGAGAGTGATTTCAGTAGGGGATTAACTGATTGAGCCAAGTCTCAGTTATAGCAAAGAGGAGCAGAGAATGAGTGTGTCAGGGTCTCCTAGACCTCCTGCCTAGCCATAGTTCTTCTTTGTCCACTGGGTGTGCTGCTGTCTTCTGTTTCCTCTGGGTTCCTCTGTCTGCCTGTCTGTCTGCCTGTCTGTCTGTCTTCTTGTTGCTCCTGTCTCTGCCCTTTATAGCTTCTGCTTCCTGGTTTGTTCAATTGCCTTTGCTTGAAGTCAGACTCCTAATGCACATGCCTCTGATGCCTGATCTGTTTCTGTACCTGTACCTGTATTATAGAAGTCTGTTCACAGTAAAAGCCCTTGCTGGTAATCTGGCTTGTCCCTGTTTGTTCCTGTTCTCAGTCCCTGCCCCCAGACCTGTCCTTGCTCCCCTGTCCTGTTCCAGTCTCCTCGTTGCCGACCTCTGCTTGTTACCTGACTTCGCTACCTGCCGCCTGCCTTGGACCTCTGCTTGTTTCCTGACTTCGCTACCTGCCGCCTGCCTCGGACCCCTGCTTGTGACCCCTACTACGCTCGTGCTGTTCCGGCCACCGAGATCCTACCCGCCACAGGAGTCTCCCGTGACAGAAAGCAAAGGCCACTTCTGGATCACGCTGGAACAGATTCTTCTTCTGCCTGCACCCTTTCCTGCCTGCTGCAGCAGACCACATCCGCATGGTTGAAGATAAGTACTTTCGTTTCTTTTTTGGAAATCCCAGTTGGGAAGGTTTTTTTTGCTGCTTAGTGTTCTGCAAGAATTATTGCGTTCATAACGAAAAAACATTTTTGCTGAGACTAGAACTGTTGCTGCAGAGACTAGTGCACCTTTCTTTGAGATTTTTCTTTTGTGCAGTGCCTGGGTTAACCCTTGCAGTACCTGTTGCCACCTTTTAGACTCTGACTTTTCATTCCCTGGATAAGGCTTGTCTCTGCATCACTGGTTGGACCACTGCTGTTCACAGGGTTCCCATTTCAAAAGACAAGAGTGCTTCTATTATTTTGTTACTGCATACTGTGATTTTTCCTGCAATCTGTAGTTTTTCTTATGATTGGTTCTAAGGTTTCAGGTTTACCTGCAAGTTCCCCTAAAGTTTGTTTCTCTGCAACATATGATATCCCTACGCCTGATATCAAAGGTATCAGATTTAACTGCAGGGTTCTCTGTCTGATATTCCTATGTCCGATGTCAAAAGTTTCAGATCTAACTGCAAGTTTTCTCTGTATTAGTTTCCTGCTGTCTATGATATTTCTATGCCTGATATCTAAGGTTTCAGATTCAACTGCATGTTTCTCTGTATGATATCCCTACGCCTGATATCTAAAGTTTCAGATTTAACTGCAAGGTTCTGTCTGATATTCCTATGTCTGATATCTAAAGTTTCAGATTTAACTGCAAGGTTCTGTCTGATATTCCTATGTCTGATGTCAAAAGTTTCAGATCTAACTGCAAGTTTTCTCTGTAGTAGTTTCCTGCTGTCTATGATATTTCTATGCCTGATTTCTAAAGTTTCAGTTTTAAACTGCAGGGTTTCTCTGTCTATGTTTTTTCCTTGCATTTATAAATCTCTGTGACTGATGCTAAAGTCTCAAAAGGTCATCTCTCCCATCTTGTGTCTCTCTGTGTCTAATATTCCTGTTGTTCATTCTAAGGCTTCTGTTTTAAAAACACATTTCCTCTTTACTGGTTTCTTGGGAAGTGTGGTTTCCCCATGTCTAAAATTATGGCTCCTACTCAAACAGTCTTGAGCAGTAAATGTGAACACAGTACCACTGATTCTTCAGAACTTCTCAAAGCAAGGAAGAAGAAGAAAAAGAAGGGAGGCATTACTGTGGAAGTTGCAGAAGAAATTAAGAATGAAAATTTAACCCCAGAGTCTGCATTTAATGAAAGAGATATACTGCAGCTTAAAGCAACTCACAGACATATCCCAAAAATAGTGGAAGAAAAGAAAGATGCCCTAACTCAGACGCTTCAAGCTGCACAGAAAGCGATTGATTGTCTTTATGGACGTTTAGATAAGGAGCAAGAAGCCAAGGCTGCACTACAAAGCTGTCTATCTTCAGCAATTGCTAAGTGTGTTCTCCAGGAGAAAGAAAAAGAGCAGTTGGAGAGGGACAGGGTGATCCTGTCAAGCAAGCTGGAGAAGGCCTATGCTGATAATGCCCTCTACCAGAGTTTTATGGCTCAAGTTGGCGCAAAACTGGAAGCCTCTGAGGAGAAGAATTGCCACTTCAACACAGAACTACGTTCTTTGAGAGAGATCTTTGAAGGGTTAAATAGCAGTTTTGAAATGGTAACCCAGGAGTGAAAGAATCTCTATGTCCAAGTCAGTGAAGGAGATAAGAAACTCCATGAATTAGGAGAGGAGAAGAAACAGTTGGCCCAGGAAAAGTTAGACGTGCAGACAGCACTGCACAATGCAGAGAGAGTGCTGCAAGAAGAACGTGTCTCCCTGGAGCGGCGCACACAAGCAGAAAATATGCTGCAGAGTCAGCTGCAAGAACTGCGTACACATCTGCAGGACACCAAGGAGAGATGGGTGAATGCTGAAGAAAAACAGCGAGTTCTGCAGGAAGAAAGTTTCCAGACTGCCTACAAAATAAAGATGCTGCAAGATTATTTGAGTACCCAGTGTGTCCCCAAAGAACAGCATGAGGAGCTGAAGGCCACACTGAGCATAACCAGAGCCTCACTGGAGGAAGAGCTAAAGCTAGCAGCTGAACACATATCTCAGCAGCTCACAGCGCTGCAGGCGCAGATCGCTGAGCACAAGACACAGCTTGCCAAAAAGGAGGAGAGAGAGAAGGTGTCCGTCTGTCAAGTGGCTGGCCTGACACAGCGCTATGAGGTCAAAATGGCCGATGCCTGCAAATTATTGGACCACACAGCCCATGATAAGTTCCGGCTGCAGCTGGAGCTGGACAATGCCCGGGAGGGGTACCGGCAGCTGCAGATCAGAAATGAAGAAGATGAAACATATTTAAGCTTTACTCTGAGTCAGCTGGGAGATATGGAGTCGCGACTCAACTCCAAAGAAGCCAAACTGACAACTGCATTGAGTGGGAAAAGAAGTGCAGAAGGACAGCTTCAAGAGCTGAAAAATCAAATAGCTGGTCTTAATGAGAATTTAGGTGATACCACGAAACGGCAGTCACAAAAGGAGACCATGGAGCGTGAATTCTATGTTCCCACTTACCCATGTGAAAAGTCTGCACCCGTCCTTGATGCCCACATTCCTGATGTCCATGCCTCTGCAATGGAGTTGAACGTATCCATTGGGAAGTTCCAGATTCCAAAACTAAAAGAGATATATTGGTCACAAAAAGAGACCACGGAAAGTGAATATGTCCTGTCTGCCGCATGTTAAGAGCCTGATGTATCTGTTCCCGATGCCCCTGCTATGACGTTAGACGGATCCCTGGTGAAGTTCCTTGCTATGCCTAATATTCTTGATGCTGATGCCAACGCTCTTGTGATGAGGATAAATGCACCTCTCACAGATTTCCCATCAGCACTTGATGTACACATTAAGTTGGCCTTCCATCAAGATTTCCCTGAAGAGCCTGGAGGGTTGTCCGGAGTTGTTGCTAATCCCTATGTTCCTGCAAAACATGGAGTGTTGTCCGAAGGCCATCGTGAGTCGGCCTTCCATCAGGGACACCTTGCTAAACCTGGAGGGTTGTCAGGAGGATCTACTGGCTCCTCTGCTCCTGCTGTGAAGACAAGCGCACGTTCTTCCGTTTATCTACGAATATCTGATGCGTCCTCTGATGAGCCTGTGACCTACTCTGCAAAGTCAAGCTTACTGCTCACAGATTCTCTGGCGTTTGGGTTGATGCATCCTGACATTCAACTGTTCCGAGAGAGAATTGAATTCCTCTGTCAGCTTTCTGATGGACTTTTTCAGTCTGTACCTCTGGAGTACTCACTGCCCGCTGACAAACCACCAGAGGTGGTCACCTTGAGTCCACTTTTCATCAAGGCCTCCGGGAAGAGCCTGGAGGATCGTCCGGAGAATGCTCTTGAGAGGGGGGAGTAATGTTAGGGTCTCCTAGACCTCCTGCCTAGCCATAGTTCTTCTTTGTCCACTGGGTATGCTGCTGTCTTCTGTTTCCTCTGGGTTCCTCTGTCTGCCTGTCTGTCTTCTTGTTGCTCCTGTCTCTGCCCTTTATAGCTTCTGCTTCCTGGTTTGTTCAATTGCCCTTTGCTTGAAGTCAGACTCCTAATGCACATGCCTCTGATTCCTGATCTGTTTCTGTACCTGTACCTGTATTATAGAAGTCTGTTCACAGTAAAAGCCCTTGCTGGTAATCTGGCTTGTCCCTGTTTGTTCCTGTTCTCAGTCCCTGCCCCCAGACCTGTCCTTGCTCCCCTGTCCCATTCCAGTCTCCTCGTTGCCAACCTCTGCTTGTTACCTGACTTCGCTACCTGCCGCCTGCCTTGGACCTCTGCTTGTTTCCTGACTTCGCTACCTGCCGCCTGCCTCAGACCCCTGCTTGTGACCCCTACTACGCTCGTGCTGTTCCGGCCACCGAGATCCTACCCGCCACAGGAGTCTCCCGTGACAGAGAGAAAAGTAAGTAATGCACAGAGAGGAACATCTTAGAAAAGGAGCGTGCATCACAAAGGGCACAGGGGAAAGGGAGATAGGAGGGAGGGTGGCAGGGGAAAGGTACAAGTGCGCCGATGAGTATTCTAAAACTTGCCTTAAACTTGCCTTGGAAAATCTGGGGCAATCACCAACAAAACCCAGGTACATGCTAGGTACATGCTGCAACATTTCAGTGACATTTCTGCAGAGACTAATTGCCCATCGGATTAACACAGCAGGGGTCTTTGGCAGTCCCATTCAGTTTGAATGGGACTGTCAGGGACCCCCGCTGTTAATCCGATGGGCCATTAGTCTGTCTGCAGAAATGTCACTGAAATGTTGCAGCATGTACCCAGCATGTACCCAGCATGTACCCAGCATGTACCTGGGTCTTGTTGGTGATTGCCCCAGATTTGTTTTAGAATACTTGTCGGCACTACAGTATGAGGTTAGAGGGTTTGACACCAGAGGGAGTGAAAATTGCATGTGGGAGGTGAGGATGATAGCAGGTAGAAATAAAACAGGGACCAGGATTGGGAGATATATTCCTTGTGATTCCTTTATTCCTTTATTTCTTGTGATAAATATCGCATTAACGTTAAAATGACTGAAAAGGTATCAGAATGTTCCTAAAATGGCGGAAAAAAAGTGCAAATCCATTCGATGTAGAAAATGATAAAAACGTGTGTTTTCATGACACACATTTGCAGTTCTGTTTGGAGCAAGTTAGAACACACTAGGCTATAAGGACATTAAGGCGTTGGAGTTTTGTTTGTGGTTCAGTGAGGTGAGTTGAGTGAGCGGCTTGACTAGTGGGATTGGAGGGAGTGTGAAGAGTGCTGTGGGAGGAAGAGTGATGAGCAGAGGAGTGGTGGGGAGGAGATAAGAATGGGTAGGACCCATATGAGGCAATGGTTAGACTAGGTTAAGAGGACTGGAGGGTGGAGAAGAGGAAGAGGCACATATAAAATATATTTTATTTTTGATATTAAATAAAGGTGTCATTAACCGATTCACTACAAATAAGGGTATCCAGGCTTCAATAATCTTTAATCAACTTTTTACAAAATTTACTGCTTAGTACCCCAAGTGGTCAGCTGTCATGGGATACCCTTGTCTAGCTAGTCACTACATGCTACAAAGAAGTTAATATATACATAACACTAGACTACCAACTCCCCTGGTATAACAAAAGAGGCAAGTTAGATATTTCTTAGAAAGCAAAGGGTGCACCCAGAAATCCCCCATCTTAACACACTTAAAGATGGCTAATTGGGTTGTAAGGCTTTGGACAAATAAAATATAAACATTACATATCAAACATTATTTAATTAAAAAACCATAAAGTCCAGAAAGGATATCTTAAATGCCTCAACGAGAGCCTATGTAGCCTTATTGTTACCAAAGAGGATTAATTATAAAATAATACCACTCTTTAATGATTTAGAGGGTTAATGATCCCCCTGCATGACTCCATATGGATAATCCAATGGTCTGACACCCAACCATAAAAAAGTACAACAACACAGTGCTCATTCGACTGGGATTATTTTCTCTATTTTGCTGAACTCTGATTCCCTATTTTGCTGAATGTCATGGGAGACCAGGTACTTACACATTTATACTGGGATCATATCACTGAGAAAAGCCAACAATTAAAATAAATTGTGATTTATTCCATAGAAACAGGCAAACACACATTGGGTTGCAATAGGCAAAAGAAAATACACTTGTCTTTAAAACAGTCCGTTGGTTGACTGGGTCGTAGCTCGAAAAGTTCTGGAGCTCAAATCAGCATGAGCCTCCAGCAGCTCCTGTTCTTTCCACACCAAATGGTACTGAAAGGGTGACTTAACTTTTCTGCTTATAGTCCTGTAGCTGTTTCCTTGCTGTTTCCGCAAGGCTTCTTTGGGTCAGTCCGACCCCTCCGTGAAGTTTACACACTTTGGGCCTTGGAATCACAGGTCGGATTGGTGTTCTGATCTCTTAGGAATCTGCTTAGCAATCTGGAATCTTAGGAATCTGTCCTCTGGGTTGATTACTAACGTTTTTTTATAACTTTTGCAATGTCAAAAAGCCAACCCACAAACCTGGGAACTTCATCTCTAGACACAACACTTTGCCAGGTTTGTAAAAGCTGGCATCTATGGCTTCAGAAAAGTGAGGGCATGTGCTCAAACCGCCATCTTGCCCACTTACTATTCAAAGCCCCCCACGGGCTCAGTGCCTCCAAATATAGAAAGGTGACAACTGGCCGGGCTGGTCAACTATCAGTCCAGGACGGGGTACTTGTGTTCGCCATTTTGCCTGAATAGCTTTCACACCCCTGGCAGCTAGTGTCACCTTGATCTACGGACCTGGGATTAGACTCACTGGCACCAAAGCCCAAGTGGCCAGGAGCCCCTCCTCTGTCCCTAGGATGAAAGACCCTCCCTTGTTTAATGTATAAAGTAAAACATATTTTAAAAAACTCTGCTGCTTAATAAAATATACTTTTATACATACTGCTGCTAAAATGTGTTACAGTCCTTTGGTGTATGAAATAGAGTGTAAACTAAACTGTCCTCTTTACACAAGCCTTTATCCCTTACAGACAGCAAACTAGACTTTTAAACATTTTAACTTAACTTTTAAAACTCTCACAGCCTTATCTCTGTGTAGAGTAACCCCCAAAACTTTATACTAGGTCTAGGGGGTCTGGACAAACATTGGGCACCCCCTCATTACACAGGGAACCCCGGAACAGTTCTAGGGATACCTTACCCCCTGGTACCCCATCTTACCCTTTGGTCTGTGCTATAGAAGGCAGACTATCGGTGAGCCGCAACAATGCTTTCATGCTAGGGTTTTGGCCCGAGCACTGGGCTTCAAAGTAGCCGGGAATCTAACCTGAATCCTAGTTACATTTTTGGGATCTCCAGTAACTATGGAACACCGCTAAATAGACGCAATCTGAAAGAAGTTTCTATGTCAAACCTACCCTGAAACTCACAGCCTGGTTGTCTCCACTTGCTAGCACTCCTGGAAAGGGTAAAACATCAAAAATGTAATTGTCACATATTTTATTACATGGTACAGTAATGTATGCACAATACACGGGTCCAAGAGCTGACACGCTAGGACCCCAAAACACAGTTCAGGGGCAGCCAAGTGTGCTTAACTTAATTCTATAGCCTGGTTACTCCCTCACCATTACACTGAACTCTGACTATTATCCCAGCAGAGCTCCACCCCTTTACACTGCTTTCTTATTACTACACATGCAGAGCGAGTGAACCTCTGTTTTGCATTATAACCCACCATAAAATACCCACCTCCAAAAAATCCAATAATGTTAAAAAATAAAACAATCTTTGCTTCTTGATAGTCAAAAAAAAAAAATGTGACGCAAAAAATAAAACCCATGGAGGCCTATTCTATAAGCCTCAATAACCTACTTATCGGTGGTTTTCCGGCCAAAATGCCTACTGCTATTCTGTAAGTGGGCAATAAAGGCATGAATAGCCAATTTTTTCATCCGTTAAAAAATAAAAACGCTGGGTGACTGGCAATAAGCCATTTATCAGCATGTTCTGAAACT
This sequence comes from Ascaphus truei, assembly GCF_040206685.1. Classification (NCBI taxonomy): domain Eukaryota; kingdom Metazoa; phylum Chordata; class Amphibia; order Anura; family Ascaphidae; genus Ascaphus; species Ascaphus truei. The sequence continues at coordinate 255,805,837 of NC_134487.1, read as the reverse complement.
CGTGAAATTCTAGTAGCCTGATTAGCTTACCCGTCCACCGCTACCAACCCGTCAGGCCTAACCACCCTCCCCGGACCCACTATACCCACCCTATCTTATTGATTGGCACAGTAGTATATCATATCCATATAATATGGGCATAATAAGCCACTATATCACTCAATGGTCAACCTAGTAAAAATAATTAAGGCCAAATATACACAATAATCAAAGAAATACACAAGCACCTAAATACCCCAACAATAAAATAACTAAAAAGCCTCAACTACACATCAATTACATTAATATATCACTAAAGCAGCAAAATAATTCCAATGATGTTATTCCAAAACATAAGAATACAAATAAATAAACATATATCCAACCAATCAATTAAAGAAATAAAACCAGTTGCTTAAAACATCAATTAATTAATTTAAACCAGTATCCAACAAAACAAATAATTAATTAAAAATGCTAACCAATCCTAAAATGAACTAAAAACAATAAACAAAATTTAAAAAAATAATCAATAGAAAATAAGCATTTGCCAAAAAATGCATTGACTGTCAATGTATTTATCTGTATTCTAATTGGGCACAGATTAATAAATTATCAGTCAATGTGCAATCACAACATAAAAATAAATAAATGCAATCAAAAAACCTGAAAAAAGACATTTACATACATTCAATATTTTGCTTACCTTCAGGAGTCTTCATCCTCCGACTCCCAGCATATCTGGAAGCTCTCGACCTGCGACGTCATCACCGGCAATCCATCTCCATCCACCTTGAACATCAGGAACAGGTAACACAAACCTTCTTTCTTTAATCTTCTTCACCTTCTATCTTCATCTGTCATTATTTTCTTCTTTTATTCTATCTTCATCTGTCAATCCAAAAACCCCATGTTAAATCCAAATGGATGTTGCCATGTCAACTTCTTCTGCTAAAATGAGACATACTGGCCTTATATAGGGCCTGTGACATCACATTTTAGGGTCAGATGGTACATGTGACATCATCACCAAAGGAGATACGTCATATCCTGAAAAACACATGGCTATTTCATAAGGAATAAAAGCCAATGGGATTGAAGATAATCCAATTGGTTGATGTACCATGTGATAGATCACATTAGTTCAAAAGGATGTGACATAAAATATTGTGATCGCTGGCGAGATATGAGCAGGTTAGAGACTGCCCTCTCTGTGTAGCTCTCTCTGCAGCTGAAAGAAATCGCCGGATAAGCCCTTTTGAGAGAGGCGATCATCATGTCGCCGGATACTCGCCCCGTTTTGGGAATTTTGCTATTACAGGTAATCGAGGTTTTCTGAATACTGTGATAGCAACGCTCAAAAAACTGCCGGCCTAACCAGCCCAGCCATTTGTTTTATGAAGGCTTATAGAATAGGCCCCCATGGTCTCAATGAGGCCTTATGCTGGTCAGAAGGGCCTTACTCCATTTAATGCTACCCGTGTCCTTTGATGAGACATATTCAATTTTGCTTGAAGGCCACTGTCCTCTCTTGTTTATAGAATAAAGCTAAATGGATATTAGTTGAAAAATAAAAATATTTCTTCATCTTCTTGTTTCTTGTACAGATGTCCCTGCAAGCAATTTAGACAATTTTCTCTGGATACTCTTCTGCTTTTGCTATTTTCATAGCTATCTCTTCCTCCCAACATTTTCCAGATCCTTTTTTTAATTATTTCTTTAAGTGAAAAGTTGTAAAAAAAAATTTGGTGGGAAAAGGGCTGATATTATTTGTGTAAGGTGAAATACTGGAGTATATTGAATAGGGCTCACAGTCCATCAAATATACTGTATTAGTGTCACTAGGTATTTTAATTCCATATGTACCTTCCCTTTAAAGTATATATATATATATATATATATATATATATATATATATATATATATATATATATATATATTTCTTACTAACTATTCTATTACATTTTCTATTTGAACTTTAATTGTCTTTATGTATAGATGACCAAAAACTCTTTTCTTATGCCTGTCTTTCCTCTTTAACTGTAATATAATTGCAGATATCAGGTAATATCAAGGGAAACCCTTCTCATTTTTAGGAAAAAGCTTTATACTTCCGTGATTGACAGACCACAACAATTACAATGAAGCACCATGGATCAAAAATGACTTTATTGAACTTCTTGGGCACTTGCTGTTTCGTCCCACATTGCAAGGAACCATACTTTCATTTAGAATAAATGAGGCCCCTATAGACCAGCTGTTACCAGTTGAAATACTTTCTTGAAAGGTAATGTGTCATTTTTAATGATTCTGCTACTTGCAAAACAATCAGTCTGGTTTGTAATTAGGTTTTCATTTAACAATTTCAAACATAACCCAATAAATGTTGAGCAACTCATATTCAAACAGGTAATGAAATGAAATTGGGCTGCATCCTCTCCAGTGAAAAAGAGAGAGCAGAGATGTTGTTTTATTACACATATTATTTAATTATCGCTGTTACTCTGTTCCTTACCATTTTTTCTCTCTGCAGTTAGTGTCCTAATAATATAGTCACACGTGCAGTGCAGTTTTAATGAACAAACAATAAATAACCACGCATTCCTATCACAACTCTTTAAAAACATCTATCATCGATTAATATATAATCCCTTGTATGTATGTACAAACACACACACACACACACACACACACACACACACACACACACACACACACACACACACACACACACACACACACACACACACACACACACACACACGACAAGCTTTCGAGAGTTATCCTCTCTTCTTCAGGTCAGGGGAGGATAACTCTCGAAAGCTTGTCCTATGACATAAATTGTTAGTCCAATAAAAAAGGTATCACCTAATACTGAAGAACTCATTTATTCTGCACTATCTCAACTAGACTAACACGGCTATTTTCTGCTATATATATATATATACAGTTAGCTCCGGAAATAATTGGACACTGATACAAGTTTTGTTATTTCGGCTGTGTACCAAAATAATTTCAAGTTACAGTTAAATCATGAATATGGGCTTAAAGTGCAGTCTATCAGCTTTAATTTGAGGGTATTCACATCCAAATTGGAGGAAGGGTTTAGGAATTACATCTCTTTAATATGTAGCCCCCTCTTTTTCAAGGGACCAAAAGTAATTGGACAATTGACTCAAACGCTGTTTCATGGACAGGTGTGGGCTATTCCTTCGTTATTTCATCATCAATTAAGCAGGTAAAAGGTCTGGAGTTGATTCCAGGTGTGGCATTTGCATTTGGAAACTGTTGCTGTGAACTCACAACATGCGGTCAAGGAGCTCTCAATGCAAGTGAAACAGGGCATCCTTAGGCTGCCAAAAAAAAGAAAATCCATCAGAGAGATAGCAGGAACATTGGGAGTGGCCAAGTCAACAATTTGATACATTCTGAGAATAAAAGAATGCACTGGTGAGCTCTGCAACACAAAAAGGCCTGCACGTCCACGGAAGACAAAAGTGGTGGATGATCGTAGGATCCTTTCCATGGTAAAGAAAAACCCATTCACAACATCCAGCCAAGTGAAGAACACTCTCCAGGAGGTAGGCATATCATTATCCAAGTCTACCATAAAGCGAAGACTTCACTAGAGCACCACCAGGTGAAAACCATTCATAAGCCTCAAGAATAGAAAGGCAAGATTAGACTTTGCCTAACAATATTAAAAAAAGCCAGACCAGTTCTGGAACAGCATTCTTTGGACAGATGAAACTAAGATCAACCTGTACCAGAATGATGGGAAGAAAAAACTATGGAGAAGGCTTGCAACGGCTCATGATCCGAAGCATACCACATCATCTGTAAAACACAGTGGAGGCAGTGTGATGGCATGGGCATGCATGGCTTACAATGGCACTGGGTCACTAGTGTTTATTGATGATGTGACAGAAGACAGAAGCAGCCGGATGAATTCTGAAGTGTATAGGGATATTGTCTGCTCAGATTCAGCCAAATTCAGCGAAGTTGATTGGACGGCGCTTCACTTTACAGATGGACAATGACCCAAAACATACTGCGAAAGCAACCCAGGATTTTTTTAAGGCAAAGAAGTGGAATATTCTGCAATGGCCGAGTCAATCACCTGATCTCAACCCGATCGAGCATGCATTTCACTTGCTGAAGAAAAAACTTAAGGTAGAAAGACCCACGATCAAACAACAACTGAAGACAGCTGCAGTAAAGGCCTGGAAAAGCATCACAAAGGAGAAAACCCAGTGTTTGGTGATATCCATGCATTCCAAACTTCAAGCAGTCATTGCCTGCAAAGGATTCTTGACAAAGTATTAAAAATTAACATTTTATTTATGATTGTGTTAATTTGTCCAATTACATTTGAGCCCCTGAAATAAGGGGACTGTGTATGAAAATGGTTACAATTCCTAAACGTTTCATACAATATTTTTGTTCAACCCCTTGAATTAAAGCTGAAAGCCTGCACTTCTATTGCATCTCGGTTGTTTCATTTCAAATCCATTGTGGTGGCGTACAGATCCAAAATGATGAAAATTGTGTCAGTGTCCAATTATTTCCGGACGTAACTGTATGTGTGTGGGTGTGTTTGTACATATATAATGTATATATGTTTGTGTGTGTGTGTGTGTGTGTGAGTGTTTATATACTGTATATAATATATCATAAGATCTTGATAAAGGGCTATATGAGCCAAACATTTTGCTCTTATCTTTTGTATTTTTGTATTGTCCTGATGGACTAAATAAAGCGATTTTATTTTATTTGCTTTATTTATTTCTTAATGATGAGTTAAAATAAAAATAATATGTATATGTATACAGTATGTATGTGTGTATGTATATGTATACGTATGTATATACATACATACATACATACATACATACATACATACATATGCTCCCCTGATAATGTCATTTCTCATAGTGACAAAACGTGTTGGGTTGCACCATTGACACCATTATGTTGTGGAGGAAACTTAGCCCAGCTGGTGAAGCAAAGAAGATAATATATATCGAGTTGCCTTCCGCTCACCTATTGATGTAATGGGTAATCAAAATGTACAACGTGCAAAAGGAATATAACTATATACAGTAGGTGCACAAACTGGAAGTAGAAAAATAGAAGATTCTAAAACCAAAAGAATCCCTTAAATATTGCACTCATGGACAGTAGAAAATGGAGGGACAACGTTTATCCAGGGTACAAATAATCCCTTAAAGCCATTCTATTGAAGAGTAGAACCAAATATAAAATAATAACGTTTTATTAATATCAACTCAAGGGACACAGGGTGTGAAGGCATATATACAATAGAGTGTTTAAAATCTTGGTGGTGGTGCTCAAGAGAGCGGTAGGGAGTACTCAGTATGTGAAAGGGCAAATTAGGCCTACAAGGGGTTAATACTTCCTGAGTATAAACATCACTTCCACAATTAATCACAGTACAGGGAGTGTGGAGTTACAAAAGATGCAAATGGCATAAATGTATCCATACATGTTAAATGCATCCTTCATAAGGTTCCAATTGGAAAAGGTAACAATTCACTGATAGTAACAATATCTTTACTTCAAAGGCTAAATACTAGCAGATTTCAATATCTCTTGTATTCCTGTTGATACATTAAATGGGTTTCTCAAAGTTAGATAGAAACCTTTGCTTATAGTCTCTAAACAATGCTATGTTGTAAATAAACTTCTCAGGATATAATGAGGCTAATTAGAGTCCCTAAAACATGTGCAGTTAGTGTGCTGTATATTTTCACTCTGTACCGCACATCAACTGTGCATGTTTTAAGGACTCTAATTTGTTGTTAGGCGCGGCGGCCAAGCATTGGCCACGTCATGGCTGCGGATCAGCCATGTAAACATTGCCGAGCCCCGGCCACACCTCCATGTCACAAGTTGCATGGCCCATCAGATTGCTCTGATGCAGGGCACGAGTGCCACCAGGCAGCCCATCGCACGTGCAATGTGCACACTGGGGCCATAGCTTAATTGGCGTTTTAAGGGCTACAAATTGGCTGGCAGCCCTGGTAATAGTTAAGAAAAGTTAGAGATCTGTGTTTCCCATTGTATTCAGAAACTGTGTTATTATGGGATGTTTATTGTTTTTCCCAACTGTGTATCTGTGTAACTCATTGTATGCCTGGGTCAGTAACTATGGCTGAGTGGCCAGCATACGATGAGTCAGAGGGTTAGTCTTGGTGTGGGGCCAGGTGCCGTGCTTATGGTCAATGGCGAGGTGAGGAAGGGTGAGCCGCCTGCTGGGAGAGTCCACACTACAGCAGCAGAGCTTTCTTCTCTCGCTGGCAGCTGGGCATCTATCTCTGTTGGAATTATGGAGCTAAAATAAGGAACCAACACTTGGGTCCTAGCCCCATTGACTCAGTTACAGTTAGTCAGTTACAATTTCCCATGCTCCCAAGTCCCGCCCCTTGGGACTATCCATAGGCACAAGCTTCGTTCATGGCCTTGAATGGTCCATTCTTGACCTACGCATGCTCCTGATTAGCTCAATGGTGCAATGGTCTCCACTGATTGGTTGGAACCTGGCTCCCCATGTTTCCAAAAGGAACCCGGGAAATTATAGAAGACAAACTCAATCAGGGCTCCATAGTTGTTCATGATTGGTCTCAGTGTCTAGAGACCAATGGTATCGTGAACTGTGAACCAGAGGTGGTCATCCAGGGTTAATGGGATAATATGGAATGGACGGATTGAGGTGGTTTCCAGGATAAGCTAGTTTCCGCAGCTTCCTGCAGCTAGCGAGCTAGGAGTCCACCTTATCCCCCTGTTCTGGTGAGTTATTTCTCTGTTTGTGCTAGTGTTGTTCCATGTTGGTTCTGGCCAGAATAAACACAATATAAAATACATAAAAATACAAATAAACAAAATACAAAATAAATACATTGTGCTAAATGTTTTACATATAATAAATTGGAAATGGACAGGTACTCATTTGTTTTGGAAGATTCTACGACTGAGATATTAATGTATGCTTCTTTTGGTACTGTATGTGAAATGTTGGAGAGTTTGGAAGTTTGGTTTTAATCTGAAATCACAAGTCTTAAACACAATCATTTGAAAGGGGATGCATTTATCAGTTGGAAGAAAATAACTTGAGAATTTTGAGTCTTATGAAATTGGAGTTTCCAGATAAATATCAACCCAATCTCTTTAATATCTACAATAGAAAGCAATGTAAAATAGTGGTGTTGTAATGTAATGCATTTATGCAAAACTAGTGTCCTTGATGTGTTTTCACAGCCATTGATATAGCACACTGCATACAGTATGCAACAAAGTGGTGCTGACTGTGAAGGTTTAGGCTAGTTCTGTAAATTAAACATGGTACTAATTGCTTACTATGTACAGATAAAGCTAACATTATTATTCCTGATGGTGCATTGTAGTCGGACATACACAATGCACCAGTGCACAAGAAACTGGGGTGGGGGTACCGCGCTATTTACCCATAGAGCTATCACTCCTAATACCTACAGTAATAAAAGAGTGTAGGTAACCGGTGCATCAGACATGAACAAGTCCCATTAAGAAATAGAGATCTCCGCTAGGACCATTCCATTTAAAACTGTATGTAATGAAATTTCTTCCCTAATAGGGATGGGGGACTAGTACCTAGTGCTCCCTTGCACAATAAAACAGTACATAGATTGTCCCAAACAGTAAAGAATGAGGATATGGAAAACCACAGGCATAACTCACTGTTAGCTTCCAAAATTCCATAGGTGCGGTCCCAAAGCAGTGATTCAGTGGTGTGCAATTCACCAAGACAGGGAAGCAGGATACAGGTGATGAAGGCAGTGCACTGCCCAAGAAGCAGGAGGAGGCTCACGGCTGCATAAAAACGATTTATTTCATTATTCCTTATGAAATAAATCATTTTTATGCAGCTGTGAGCCTCCTCCTGCTTCTTGGGCAATGCACTGCCTTCATCACCTGTATTCTACAGTAAAAAAGGCTGCTCTAGTTCACCCTTAGCCTTAACTGGGAAGTAGGAAGTCAGATTCACCACAAGGCATACATTTTTCTAGGTGGAACTGAATATTTAATGCAGCTATAGGTTGTACATGGGGAAAAAAACTGTCCTCAGAAAATCGCAACCTTATATTCTGTCTATGCAGCTTTCTGGGTAACTAGAATGTGAAAGCCTTTGGGTTGCCATATATGTGAAAGCCTTTGTCAATGATGGCAACATCAGCTAGTTACCCAGAAAGCTGCATAGACAGAATATAAGACTGCGATTTTCTGAGGACAGTGATTCCAAATGCCACGTACATAGCCAATAGTTAGCCTTAGCTCTTCTGCCAGGCTCAGTGTGTAAAGCATAGCACCGCACATGACTACCTACTGGATGTTTCCTTCAGATCATACATAGATGCCTATCATTTATTTTTTTCCAGCATCTTAAAAGAGGTCATACCGGTATACTATGAATGAGTACCTATAAGAACTACATTGAATATTATATACTCTCCCAATACAATTGTTACGTTACGTTTTGGCATAGGGCTAAGCAGCATTGCTATACTACTGCAATTTTGAGACTATACTATCAAGTTACACATTACTGAACCTCAGAGGCTATACATTTAAGTTTGTTCAGTACAGAATATATGTTACAGCACTCTGAGCTCATGAGAGGGGAGCCTACACCTGAAGCAATTACTTGCTTAATCATATTCTGTGAGTATAGAACAGCACCGTGCCTGACTACCAACGGTGTGTTACCTTTAGATCACACCCAGACGCTGAGCAATTAGCTTGCTTTAGCATTCATAAAAAAGGGGTCATACTGCTACAATGTCGCTAAGTGCATATAAGAACTATACTGAAAACTTAAGGCCGTGCCTATAGTGCCGTCGTTGGCGGCGGGGTCGCGGGATTCCAGCAATTTGATTTGTTCAAGAGCCGCCACGTGACGCGACAGCCCTTGAAAAATCAAATTTTGCCAGCTTCCAGCTTCTGCGACGGCGATGTCGCTCCATCGCCGTCGCACGCACTATAAGCGCACGTGGCGGCAATGTATTTGTTTTCGGGCGACGTCGCGTCACCGGCATTATACGTGCGGCCTAACACTCACCCAACACAACTGCTACTTTATATATTAACACAGGGCTAAGCAGTATTTAGATACTACTGTAATTTGGAGGCTACATTACTAAGTTACATACTACTGAACCTTAGCTTCAGAGGCTATTCATTTAAGTATGTTAAGTATACAGTACATATTACAGCTCTCCGAGCTCCTGAGAGGGGAGCCCACACATGAAGCAATAACTTGCTAAATGACTGATTGATAATATGAATCGCAACTAAAGATATTTCTGTCGTAATCAACATTATCACAGATAAGGATACGAACCAAGTGCCTCTTCTCTGGGGGACAAAAATACAAACTAATTCCACAAGGGAAAATTAAATTATGCAACAACTCTGTCAATTAGAAAAAACGTTGTTCTATAAGACATTAACTCGTTTAGTATACCTATTCCACTGTCATAGAACATTAGAATATCTTCTCTTCTAGATTACTGGCTAACATTTACAAGCAGCCTTTCTTTCAATTAAGGGTACTAGTACACTGATTTAATTTAGCCAATTTATATATTAAGAATACCAAGACTGATACCTAGTGTCTGAGTATATTTGTTTGTTACTTATTGGTAATCACTCAATAGTGACTCTTTGTGGGTCTCTTTTGAATGAATTGTAATCTCAGAAGGACAATAGTGAGTCCAGAGGCATATTAGTTTAGCAATTTAATAAACAGGCTGTCAATTAAAGGCATTATACAAATATTGTCTTGACTGAATACATATAATTAAGTTTTACTAATCAAATAGTTTAACTTATACCTCATTAATACTTTAATGGTCTTCAATAAATCGACTATAACTGTGCAATAGTCGGTATACTAATTGCCTCAAACCAAGGAGCTACATAGTCCTTCTGTATATAATATTTGTTTGGTCTACTTTATGCAGCACTTATAAGCTATAGATTGTAGGTAGCTTGGAGATGTGTGTGCACTTTTTTTCTGTTTCATTTTTTGGAATGATTGGTAACCTTTTATTAGAAGCATAGCTAGAAAAATGACAAGAAAATGGGCACAGAAAAATAACTGCTGCAGTCCAAGCAGTACTACATAATAAATATTACCCAACAAAGATAACATTAGAATTTGTTATCTGTCAGGACAATTGTTGATGAACAAGGAAAAGGTCATATTATTATTAGTTCTGCATGTTGTCCCAAGGCAGTTTTGATTCTAAAATTTACATAACCAAAGATTATGACATCCTTTCTAGCTTGCCTGTCAACACAATATCTGCAGAATCAGATTAATTTAGAAAAGATGCATTGATGATAACTGGAAATTGCTGAAAGGCAACCTTTCTAACACAGAGATTTTTTACTTCCTTAAACCTGACACCTAAAATACAAAAGGCCAAAAGGTGAATGATGCTTAAGGTTTTGTTAGGGTGCTCAATGTAACATTACCCTTAATTAATGCTAAAAGAGTATTCACAGAAGTCAGTAACATATCGTCAATTTAGATTAAAATTGTGCGTTTCAGACATAGGGTTAATATTAATGTAATAATGATATGTAAATGATATGCTAATTATCCATTATCTTAAGCATCCCTTATCAACTAAACTTTGTTAATATCAATGTGGCTGAATAATGCTACGTTAAATAAATCATAGCTAAACATGGCATTAGCTACTGTAGCACATGTACCCCCACCCTCTGGGAGATACTGCTTTAGCTACAAGGTGTTGTGGTGCGGCATACCTGTGAGGGTCAGGGAGAGCTGAGATGTCTGCGATGAGATGGAGAACAGGACAGGCTCTTGATGACCTGATATTCCTCAGAGAGTTAGCGCCCCCAGCTTCAGTGGCTCCAGGATGTCCAGAGTCAGCCCTACCAAAGCACAGTTTTTTTTCCCCTTGCCCAAACGGACTGAACACTCAGGCAGGGATATATAAAAGCAAAGGGGTTTAATTGGCTGTTGCATTCACTACAGTTGTTATACACAGCGGATGCATGATGGTCAGAGGATCCCAGGCCTCTGGATGGTGCTGGCTCTCTGTTAATTGAGGCCTCTTGATCTTTCCTGGCCAGTCAGCCAGCCCATGAGGGTCTGACTGATCTTTCCCTCTCCCAGCCGGGAGAGGACCGGCCACACACCTCCACTCCCTAGGAGGGTTGGGTCAGCACTAACTACAAATTTGCACTTCCTCACTGAGGCATCAGAAGGGGAGGGCACAGGATCTGCACCAGGATAAACGGCACACAGATTCCTATGGCACTACCACTTCAGTCACTCAGGGAGTCAGAATGATGGGGGTCATGGAGTCATGATTCAGCCTGTAGCTATCAGGACTAAGGCTATGGCCCTGCTGCCTCAGACAGTGCAGCCGCACTGCAAACAGGCAGCGGGTGAAAGTCACTGCACCACGATCTGCGGTCTGCTGCTGACTTTTCTTGGCATGGGGGGGCGTGGCCAAAGCGGGTCGGGAGGGGGCACGGCTAGGACGTGGGGTTGGGGGGAGTAAACGTATTGGCAAACTCTCCCACCCCTCTCCTTCAGGAACCGGGGGCAAGAGGGGCAGGAGGGGCAGGAGGGGCAGGAGGGGGAGGCGGCGCCATGCGGGAGCCCCGTGCGCCCAAAAGCTGACCCCTTCAAATCTCCCCCGGGGGGATCGGGGGCTGGGGGACACAAATACCACAGATTTTGGACTAATATCGAATGTAAATTGCAAGCCCATGTCATTGTGATTAAAGGAATCCAGGACATTGGAAAAAACTGTGACATCACCCTCCCAAATAATAATAATATCATCGTTGAAACGGCCATAGTATACGTGGCCAGCCTCCAGCTCCAAATTGTGCCAGACTGATGTTTCTTCCCAAAATCCCATGAAGAGATTGGCATAGCTGGGGGCAAATCTCGTACCCATGGCCGTTCCACAGATTTGCAGGTAAAAAGAATCCCCCCTCCCCCTTTAGCCCCCCCCTCCCCTCATCCCTTCTTCCTAATTCCCCACTTATCCAATCATCATCCTGTCTGGATTATGCCTTCCACACCTTGTATTCTGTGTGCTCATGCACAATTTTTGTATATATTATGTGCAGATGCACTATTAGCTATCATGCATACTTATGTGCAATTATAAGTGTCTGTGCACACAGAGACTGTTTGAATTTTTGGATTGATAACGTTAGATTTTAATATCATTGGATGTTCATTTGGGAGATTTGTTGATGTTTAATTTATTTTATACAAGTTTTTACATGTTATAGGATTATTGTATTATATTTTTCATAATTTTATATTATTTTTAGTGGTATATGTTTTCAATTATATTATGTTGTTATTGATTTTATTATGGTCAATATTATGTCACTAGTATAATACTGGGGTGCCTTGCTAATCCATTATTTATATGGAATTCAAGTTTTTTATATATATTCCAATTACATCCAGGCTCGTTTTGGGGGCGTATCTATTACAAATTGATGCACCAATTGGATTGTAGACACTCCAGTATATATATATATCTAGCCATCACTGTTCATGAACAATCCCTTTGATAAAGTTACATTATTGTGACGAAATGCATCAGGGACGTACTTTACGACATTACGTCATTATGTTGCCTACATGCTTTACGGCCGGAGCATGTAGGAGCTGTATTGAGGCCAACTCCGATGCCACACTGCGTGGAGGACTTCATTTGATCGTGCTAAGGACGGACGCTGTCGGGTGCATTGCTCAAAGGTTCCAGTTGGACTGATAACACGTCATGGGACGGTTCCTGCATCGGTGGTGATAATTTTGTCACAAATTGCTTGTTATTCACTTATACTTTGTAAGTGTTTTTAATCCCCCCACCAACCCCTTCCCATCATTAAATGTACAGGATCACACTATGGGGCGGGCGCTCTCTGTCTTCTTTTTGTATCTATAGATTCTGCTTTGGAAGTGGTTCTTCCATTTGAGAGCTGCCGTGGACCCTTGGATTCTGTACTATTACCTGTATTACCCATCAGGATTCATTTTGGGGTTTGGACATTTACACTTGGACAGTTTATTATTTTATCAATTTTTAAATTTTATATATATATATATATATATATATATATATATATATATATATATATATATATATAAAAATAGAAAAAAATAGAAAAAAAGCGCCAAATACTAGTGCATTACTGTGCAAAATCGATATATTTAATTCCCAAAAATCTCAATAAAAATGAACTCACAAACATAGAACAAATATAAGCATATTATGAGATATACTCATGCTCCTAGGACCAGGAAACACTGCTTCACTGCTGTATTGACTCCGTGACACCACTGGATCAGAATGCTGCCTTCGTTGTTCACCCCTGCAGGAACTGACGTATCAGGCACTCCGCAATGATCTCTCACCGGATACACACCACCAGATGCTCTTTGGTTCCCACCGGGGACGGCAGATGCCGCGAACCAGCGGATGACGTCACGAGAATAGTACTGGATACCGGACCGGTAAAGATCCCAAGCAGTTCTGTAGCAAGCGTTTGTAAAGGTCCACTGCACACCTTCCGTACGCGTTTCATCAGATAGACTGACTTCTTCAGGATCCCCTGAAGGTGTGCAGTGGACCTTTACAAACGCTTGCTACAGAACTGCTTGGGATCTTTACCGGTCCGGTATCCAGTACTATTCTCGTGACGTCATCCGCTGGTCCGCGGCATCTACCATCCCCGATGGGAACCAAAGAGCATCTGGTGGTGTGTATCCGGTGAGAGATCATTGCGGAGTGCCTGATACGTCAGTTCCTGCAGGCGGTGAACAACGAAGGCAGCATTCTGATCCAGTGGTGTCACGGAGTCAATACAGCAGTGAAGCAGTGTTTCCTGGTCCTAGGAGCATGAGTATATCTCATAACATGCTTATATTTGCTCTATGTTTGTGAGTTCATTTTTATTGAGATTTTTGGGAATTATATATATATCGATTTTGCACAGTAATGCACTAGGATTTGGCGCTTTTTTTCTATTTTTCTATGCAGGTGGAGAGGGAGGTCGTTGTACCCTTTTAAAGAAGCTGCCTGTTTTTCCTGTTAGTGCAACATTTACTCCCCAATCATTGGACAAAATTGTTTGGACTCCATAGGACTATCTGCATTGAGCAGAAAAAGGAAGGTTCACAGCACTACAAAATTATTTTTATTTTTATTTGCATTTTTTAGCTGTTTACTTATTAGACATTGAATCACATGCATTTTTGGTATATATTCATTTTTTTAAGGTTATATTGTATTAACTATATATTTTACAATTTATATTCATTTAATATTTAGGTACCATCTATTTCTGGCAATTCATACATTAGCGCAGTCCTCTATTGTACATATTGCTAATATATATATATATATATATATATATATATATATATATATATATATATATATATATATATATATAGTCAGATAAGGCAGTTGGCACTCCAATAGATGCTGGTAAGCCACAGGTGCACGTCCCATATAGAGAATGTAGTTATACGTTACCGTTCCAAGGATTGGTAAACAAGAGACAGCACTCAGTGTTGAAAATCAAAGTGTATTAGTGAAAGCAAAAATACATCCAGAAACCCAACGTTTCGGTCCTACAGAATGGGACCTTCCTCAGGGGGATACTTTGTATCCTTTGTATACTTTGAATACTTTGTATCCCCCTGAGGAAGGTCCCATTCTGTAGGACCGAAACGTTGGGTTTCTGGATGTATTTTTGCTTTCACTAATACACTTTGATTTTCAACACTGAGTGCTGTCTCTTGTTTACCAATCCTTGGAACGGTAACGTATAACTATATATATATATATATATATATATATATATATATATATATATAATAGAGTGTATATTTTAGTTTGTCAGTATTAACTTTATATTTAACACTCATTATAGGATTGTTTTGTATTTTGAATTTAGCACTTTGAAAGGGTTTATAATTTTTCACTGGTTTATGAGTGGCGCTACTTTATTCACTTCTTTTTTGGCTATCCTTATCTCAACCTTAAGTAGCTGCCTTTATTTAAACGTAGGTGTTATTATTTACCTTTTTTACAATCAAAATGATGCAAACAGCCCTAGAGAGACTAACTAGAAGGACAGGGCTAATTTAATCTCCATTAATTGATGATAGTATATCCATAGATGAGGAAGTAAATATTAAGGAACAATGTCTCAAATTAGAGAACTTAATGAAAGAGGAAATGCGCAACTGGTGGGATGCATACTCACTTCAAGACTATTTAGACAAAAAGATTATTCCACGAGTTTTAAGGATAACCAAAAGTCCAACTTTTGAAACTGATATGGCATTCTCAAATAGTTGGAACAATACACTTGATTCCTGTTCGTTCTCATTGATGAGACTCCTGATAGAATTTAGAGATGCGAAAGTTAAGACACTTTAAATTGAAATTGAATCAATTCAGACATTATTGTTGCCTTATTCAGACAACCAGGAGTTTAAAGAACTAGATCAATTGACCATTAGACGAGTTAAGAATTTTGAACAGGAGGTAACGGCTAGGAAACAAAGTAAGCTGAGTCTTGACATGGAAGACTATGCCACTGATAAAGTAAGGAATTGGAAACGGCCAAATAATTTAAAGAATTTTAATAAAAACGTTAAATATCAATCTCATTCACAGGTGCGAACTCATGACAAGCATCAGTCAAGATCTGGGGAAGCTGGAGAGTCTGGTTCCGGCGGCCTGATACATCGCCCGGAACAACATAACTTGCTTAAAGGTACAGGAAATAATCAGGCCTCTGTGAGCAGATACTCTGTGATAGAGATAGAGACCCTCCCTACTAATGGGGTGAGTGAGCCTACCCCCCCCCTCCTGATGCTGATAAAGGTGCTAGACCTAAGGATTGTAGGGATCCACAGAGATCCACACATTTTTTAGACAGGACTCCACATCAGGAGAAAGTTATGAAAGAGAAGGAGAAAGGGAAATCATATCCATTATGGACACCCAACAAACCGGCCCTTTTAGGAAAAAGAGGGGCAGGGGAGTTAGAGGTGGGAGAGTCGTCCAGAGAAAAAAGGAGAGCAGAGGAAAATTAACCCTTCCAGAAAGTAGTGGGATATTTAATCTTTCAGCATTTCAATTTTCCCTTTATCAAGCACTACTTCTAGAGAAGGGATTCTCCTTTGCACCCAATAAAGGCCCCAATGCCTTCCAATTATTTGTGGATCTGAACAGTTTTATTAGAAAACTTACGCTTAAACGTCACTTATACATTCAAGATAAAAAAAAAAAACTTGCAAGATCCACTTTTGTTATGAGTACTCAGAAAGAGGTTTGTGTAGAGGCCCTTACAGACTTGCTGATTGAGTCAGAGGGAACGCCGGGTTCCTTCAACAATACTCTTGATAAATTTGACATTTCTGTGCATTCTATGCATATATTGGATATGGATCTGGATGGGGATGCAATTATGCATTCCCCATTCAGGCCTAAGTCGCTGTTTTTTCCCTACCAATCTAAGGGAGGATACATTGATGCGTTTTACAATTTAGTACTTAAAGATTTTGAATCACTGTGCAAAAAACCTTATAGATTCAATCAGAATCTATCTAAAGGTGAACTGGATTCACTTTGTGATTTGAGGGATAATCGGGACCTTGTTATTAGACAGGCTGACAAGGGTGGGGGCATTGTCATCCAGGATAGATCGGCTTGTCTGTTAGAGGCCCATCGACTCCTGGGTGATTGTGCCTCCTACTGTACCTTGCAGGATGATCCTACATCATGTTTTCAGGAGGTTTTAAAACAACACCTGACTTCAGCTTTGGAAAAAGGTGTCTTAACTAAATATGAATTTAAATTTCTTTATTCTGATCACCCCCGCACTCCTATATTTTATCATTTACCCAAAGTCCACAAGTCTCTGGCAGATCCCCCTGGAAGACCTATTATCTCGGGGATCGAGTCGATGACGTCTGGCCTATCCCAGTATGTGGATTACTATCTCCAACCCTTTGTAGCTAAGCTCAGTTCACATATTCGGGATACGCTACATGTCATCGACTCGATCTGTGGGTTTAAATGGAAGCCCAGTTATTTATGGGCTACATGTGATGTGTCTTCTTTATACACGTCCATAGATCATTCCAGGGGGATCAAAGCCATTGCCTTCTGGCTGAGCACGGATTCCTCTATTCCTACCATTCACAAGAAATTTATATTAGATAGTATTAAGTTTATATTAACTCACAACTATTTTTCATTTGAGGATTCTTTTTACCTGCAAATCTGTGGAACGGCCATGGGTACGAGATTTGCCCCCAGCTATGCCAATCTCTTCATGGGATTTTGGGAAGAAACATCAGTCTGGCACAATTAGGTGCTGGGGGCTGGCCTCGTTTGGCCGTTTCATCGATGATATTATTATTATTTGGGAGGGTGATGTCACAGTTTTTTCCAATGTCCTGGATTCCTTTAATCACAATGACATGGGCTTGTAATTTACATTCGATATTAGTCCAAAATCTGTGGTATTTGTGGATCTTATTTTAACTTCAGATCCAGAGGGTAATATTATTACTACCACACATTTCAAGCCCGTTGCAGTTAACAATTATGTTAATGCATCCAGTAATCATCATGCACAGTGGCTCAAGAGCATTGCCCTGGGACAGTTTCACCGTCTCAAAAGAAACTGTTCCAGGGAAAGTGACTTTATTATCCAATCAAAAGATCTGAGTAACAAATTTTTGTTGAAGGGATATTGTAAGGTTAAAAACTGTATCTACCAGCTCTGTTCTTTTCAGGGACTAAACAGGTTAAAATAAATATGTGTCAAGCTTTGTTCTCTCAGAGACCAAATGGTAAAACTATTTCAGCTTTGGACCAGCTGTCCCAGGATATCTATTACATAAGAAACAAGATTATAAGAAACAAGACCACTAGTCTTGTTTCTTACCCCATTAGTAGTTATTAATCTTTGATCCCTATTTCTACCAATTTAGGCCAGATGGTATATGTCATTTTAGATGTATGATCTATACATGGGAACTGAGTTTGAAACAGATGTATGAAATTGACACACGATGTATTGTCCTTGTCTTGGGTATAAAAGAACTGCCTTGATGACATATTAAACAGAGGAAAGAACTCAACCATCTTGTGTGCATTGAATCTTTGCTTCTCCGAGCTCGTAACTATCATATCTGAGACCAGAAGCATATAGCAGCTGCGTGATGAATCTCCCCGGGTCGAGTAGAAGAAGTTACCTGCTCTAAGGTCTGGTCAGGTAGACTGGACCTAACAGATATGATCCTGGTCTTGTTTGTGACTCCTTCAGCAAGATCATTACTACTTAAAAAGTGCTCTACAACTAAACATACTAGTTATAGTACTCCAAGGAAAGGATCGGTTAACACTGATGGGGTTTCACGGTTTATTACCACCTTCAACCAATCCCATAGATCCATTCAGGGTATACTTAATACTCATTGGAGCATTTTAAAGTGCGATCCACACTTGGGCAATATACTTCCAGAGAAAATACCTATTACAAACAGGAAGGCAAAAAACATTAAGAATATTCTAGCTCCGAGTAAATTGAGACATATTGTTGTGACTGCCGGTGCTACATCTCTGGGCCAGATGGGTAACCATAGATGTGACAGGGGCCGTTGCATCACATGTAAACACCTTACTACTAAATCGGAGTTTGTCTCCCTTCATAAGAGTGGATGATATTATGTTAGGGGCAATATCAACTGCCTGACTACATTTGTTGTCTATCTCTTGCAATGTGGTTGCGGCCTTCAATATGTGGGTGGCACCACTCGATCTCTTAGTACCAGGTTCCTGGAGCACAGGAGAAATGTGATCAATGGTGTCACCACCCATAGTCTACCAAAACATTTTTCATGTATACATCTTAAGGATCCTGGGTCCATGACTATTATGGGTATTGAGCACATTCCTCCTTGTGCTCTAGGAGGGGATCGTTTTAAATCTTTGTGTCAAAGGGAGACATATTGGATCCATCGGTTGGAGACACTAATCCCGAGGGTCTAAATGAATGTCTGGATACCAGTACTCTGGTATGAGCATTAGGTTCAGTTCTGTTTCTGTGCCCTCTGGTCTACTCCCTACAAACTCTGTATTTCCCCATCCCCCCCTTTTTGCGGTCTCTTTTCCCACATGTTTCTATTTTCTTTTTCTTTTCTTTTCCACAGTTTTATTGTCATTTTTCCCTCCCATACTCTTTGTCCCTATCTTCTTATATTCTTTCCTATTTTCTCCCACTCCTTATTCCCTTTACCCTCTCCTTCCCTCCCCCACCTTTATTCCCCCCTTTTGCCCCTCCCTATTGCCCCCCCCCCTTTGCCCCCCACCTCCCCTCATCTCTTCTTCCTAAATCCCCACTTATCCAATCATCATCCTGTCTGGATTATGCCTTCCACACCTTGTATTCTGTATGCTCATGCACGATTTTTGTATATATTATGTGCAGATGCACTATTAGCTATCATGCATACTTATGTGCAATTATAAGTGTCTGTGCACACAGAGACTGTTTGAATTTTTGGATTGATAACGTAAGATTTTAATATCATTGGATGTACATTTGGGAGATTTGTTGATGTTTAATTTATTTTATACAAGTTTTTACATGTTATAGGATTATTGTATTATATTTTTCATAATTTTATATTATTTTTAGTGTTATATGTTTTCAATTATATTATGTTGTTATTGATTTTATTATGGTCAATATTATGTCACTAGTATAATACTGGGGTGCCTTGCTAATCCATTATTTATATGGAATTCAAGTTTTTTATATATATTCCAATTACATCCAGGCTCGTTTTGGGGGCGTAACTATTACAAATTGATGCACCAATTGGATTGTAGACACTCCAGTATTTATATCTATCCATCACTGTTCATGAACAATCCCTTTGATAAAGTTACATTATTGTGACGAAACGCGTCAGGGACGTACTTTACGACATTACGTCATTACGTTGCCTACATGCTTTACGGCCGGAGCGTGTAGGAGCTGTATTGAGGCCAACTCCTATGCCACACTGCGTGGAGGACTTCATTTGATCGTGCTAAGGACGGACGCTGTCAGGTGCATTGCTCAAAGGTTCCAGTTGGACTGATAACACGTCACGGGACGGTTCCTGCATCGGTGGTGATAATTTTGTCACAAATTGCTTGTTATTCACTTATACTTTGTAAGTGTTTTTAATCCCCTCACCAACCCCTTCCCATCATTAAATATACAGGATCACACTATGGGGCGGGCGCTCTCTGTCTTCTTTTTGTATCTATAGATTCTGCTTTGGAAGTGGTTCTTCCATTTGAGAGCTGCCGTGGACCCTTGGATTCTGTACTATTACCTGTATTACCCATCAGGATTCATTTTGGGGTTTGGACATTTACACTTGGACAGTTTATTATTTTATCAATTTTTAAATTTTTTATATATATATAATAGAGTTTATATTTTAGTTTGTCAGTATTAACTTTATATTTAACACTCATTATAGGATTGTTTTGTATTTTGAATTTAGCACTTTGAAAGGGTTTATCATTTTTCACTGGTTTATGAGTGGCGCAACTTTATTCACTTCTTTTTTGGATATATATATATATATATATATATATATATATATATAGAAGCACACGAAAAATATGTGAAAGTACAAAATGGATTTTATTAGCATTACAAAACACAAAAATGCTCCCGGAAGAAGCCTTACGGCGAAACGGCCGTTGGAGTATCTATACCACTCACTTTCCTATGTCCCACCGCTGCACTGTGCTGACCATCTCTTTGTTTGAAGCTTTACAACTGATGCTGTTTTATCCGGTCTCTGTGACTGCTGTATGATTGCTGCCTGATGCTAACAGTGAGCGGGATGCCGGGGGCTTGCATTGCCTCTTACTTACCTCCGTCTTGGACTCCCCTTCTCCTCTGGATGTCTGGTGCAGCGTCAAAGCAAGTATCGGGACATTTCCTTGCTCCATGGTAGCCTTTGGGACACTATCATTTTTGTCTGCCACAGCTTATATCAGTTACACCTAGCTGTGGCATTAGGGAGTTATTTTCTCATGTTTTTCTCCATTGTTTTCTCTGCTGACTCATTGTTTCCATTTTAGTCTTTGAGGGGACCCCACCTCTGCATATTTTAGACATTTATTTTCTGTCTTTCTCTGGCTCTTTATTATAACTGCCAGGGTTTAGCCACCACCTTCTGGCTACACAGCATCTAGGGTATTCATTCATTATATTTTCATTGTTGCTCTTTTTTCTGTGTTTACTTGGGTTTGTGTAGATATTGTTTTTTTTTCAGTCATTTGTATTATCATGTGTTGCTAATCGGCCGATCTCCATTGCATTTCCAGGGGAAATTATTTCCCCCTGAATTTGCATTATCATACCTATGTATTTTGCATGTTACATATTTTGGGTCTCTACATTTTTATTGTGTATTCTTTGGTTCAGCAGTGTTCATTTAGTATGTGTTTAGGTATATTTTAATATTATTTTTGTGTTTTGTATTGCTAATAAAATCCATTTTGTACTTTCACATATTTGTTGTGTGCTTTCAACAAACCCTCTTTTTCTTTTTGTGTTCGTATATCATATTGGGTTGTTCGCACCGCCAAAGGGGAAATGTAACCCCTACATCTGGTCTAGTGATTTATTTTGCTTTATGGGGGATGGTTTTGATTGCAGCACCAACTCTGTGTGTTTGATATATAGATATAGATATAAATATATTATATACACACCAACGAACAAAGTATATGCTACAGACCCTATAAGTAAATGGTACCAAAATCAGTACATGTAAGCTATAGAATAAAGCTACTGACGGTGGAATAAAGTAATATGGACAACTGAAGAAAAAGTATCCCACAATTGCACTCTGGTCACATAAAGTTAAAAACAGTCTCAAGTTCCCTTACGTCACAAAAATCCCTGCGTTGAAAATACAGTAGTACATATAATTAGCCTTGTAGCTGGAAAATGTAAAACCTAATATTAAATCCCTATTATATCAAAAACAGAGGATAATGAGGCATGCAAGCAGCCTCATACTGCTGCGGCCGAGTTTATTCGAGCATTTGCCCGTTCTCGGCCGCAGCAGTAACCTGGCGTGCGCCGGAGGGTGCCGGGCGCGCGCCGAAGCCTCGGAGGAGAGGCCCGCCGATCGGGGCTTCCCCCTCTCCTCACCGGGTCCGCCGGGTCCCCCGGAACGTCCCGCCGCCGTCCTCACATCCGTGCGACACCAGGGCTCCCTCGGGGAGCCCTGGGCACGAGGACAGGCGGCACAGTCACCCGATGACGCGTGACCGCGCATCGGTGATGCGCGGCACGCTGAGGGAGTGCGGCTCGCAAGCCAGGACATATCCCGGCTTGCGGAATGAGCCGTACTCAAATAAAGTGTGCCGCCTGTGTACCTCTTGTATTAATAATGGTGGAATAAGACAAACCCTAAACAATGATCAGGCATAGAGAGTTTCAAAACCACAGGATAAATGGCAACAAGGAGAAATAGCAGCACTCATGTAAAGATTCAAAAATAGAGCTGCAGCAGCCCAAAAAACAGCCAGTGTGACATATAAACATGGCTGAGTACAGCAGTTCAAATAGTCTCATTATACTACATACTGTAGGTATATATGGTGAGAAAGTCCCAGAAGTCAAGAGTAATCATAGATGGAATAAAGGTAAGTAGGATACTTAGCCACGAGTGGCATCAGGAGCTTAAAAGCTATTGCTAGTGTTGCTAGTGTTGCTAAAAGAAAACATGTGCGTGAAGCCTTGTGTCCCCCGAGAGATAATCACGGTTATCCGTTGGTGATGAGAGGGACACTTAGAGAGGACAAGGACAGACAAACAGCCCCGATGTACATTTCACCTTCCTGCTTCCTCAGGGGGCTTAAGGAGGAGGTGACAAGTGGGTACATATATACCCCGCCTCCCACATGACATCAGTACAATTTACAAATGAGTAGCGCAGGACCATCACAGCTGACTTGATGACCCGATCCGGATTGGTCGAATAGACTGTTCAACAGCTGATTTGCATGTTGTGAATAGAATTATGCAGATTAGATGTGTAGCAAACAGACGGACATCAGGAAAGATCACAAAATACTTAAAAAGGCACCAGCCAGGAAATACATATAATACAGTGGAACACTGAATCCTTAATGTAAAATTCTTCCAATGGCATAAACATTACAGAGATAATCAACTATAAGCGCCCAAAATACTAGCATCAGTGGCACTCCTAGGTCAAATTATAGGTCTAGACTGATGTCACATTATAGACTTACAGAATTCCAAAATTAGATTGTAAGTGAATGCATACTGTAAAGCCACCTCACCACTGACATATCAATTTATTTTATGGTACTAAGATATGCATAATTACTAACAAAAAGGAATGGCTTCCTCTAAACATAATAATTTGAGTCATGCTGAATATACAAATATGTTGATTTAAATAAATAGATCTAAATCCTAACGGAACTCAGAGTTACAAATGTCAAATAGGAGTAGAAAACTGTGTTGAATTATTAGATAAGAGAAATTATAGCACTCTATCTGTACTCTTAAAATGTATTAGATGGTATTACAGAGCATGTAACAGTTCATGCCTTCCTAGTATATAGTTAAATTTTATAAACTATGACCAATGTAACTATATAGTAGGAGGGCATGAACTATTACATTCATGGCAATATATGAGTTTTCAATTGCTAATGACTAGGAAATAACTGGTTGCCTATTAAACAAATTCCCATGTTTACTGAATGCTGTACAGTATTTCAGTATTTCATAAGGTATGTTTTGGCTTCAGAAAACACATTACGGCCCATTAGATGGAAGGTATCTTTTTGGAATGGAACCAAATAGAACGTCGCCCCAAACAGGCGATATAACGGTACTCCTTAGGAGTGTTATTCTCTGCTTGTATTTGTTGAATACAGTAGAGGCAGCGATTATTCTAACAAAAACCAGTGGCAATTCCCCAAAAGACCCAGGTACACCCAGGTACATTCTGAATACATTTCCTTAAACTAGCCCCAGCATTTTTGCATTGATTAATGGCCTATCAGATTAACAGCGGGTGTTCCTGGCAGTCCCATTCAAACTGAATTGGACTGCCAGGGATCCCTGCTGTGTTAATCCTATGGGTCGTTAGTCAATGCAGAAATGCCTTAAACGTGCCTCAAACTAGCCCAGAACATACCCAGCACATACCCTGAATGTAACCCGGCTAGTTTAAGGCAAATGTTAGAATAAGCGTTGCCTCTACTGTATGTTAACTCTAAATGTATTTTCTTTTATAATTAGGCAAGAAACTAATGTGCACACAGAATAATATTTTGGACAACGGCAATCTTCCAAACAGAAGAAGGTACTTAATGAAAATACATAGAAAAGCTTGTAAAATTATAAAGCATGAAAAGTAATACAATGCATGTAATTATGTTTTGCTGAGAAAAAAGAAGGTAAGGGTTGAAAAAGTTTATGGCACGCATACACTACCGACACACTTTATTGAAGTGTGGTCGGTACCGCAAGCCGGGAAATCTCCCGGCTTGCTAGTGGCCGCCCCTCGGCGTGCCGCGCGTCATAGACGCGCGGTCACGCGTCATCGGGAGCGTGCGCCCGCTGCACGCGTGTCCAGGGGCTCCCCGAGGGAGCCCTGGTGTCCCGCGATCGCGGGACAGCGGCAGGGGGTTCCGGGGGACCCGGCGGACCCGGCAGCGGTAGGGAGAGCGCCCCAATCGGAGGGCGCTCTTCCGCTGCTTCGGCGTGCGCCCGTCACACTCGGGCGCGCGCCAGGCTACTGCTGCGGCACAGAACGGGCAAATGCTCGAATAAACTGTGCCGCAGCAGTATATAAAAATGGCACCTCAATAAATAAATGACAACCTATTGGTATCAATCTAAAATCCTTTAAACAAAAGATGTTACAACGATGTTACAATGCTTGTTTTATCTTCAAGATTGTGAGTTCTTTTCAATATTTAGCTATTAAATTATAAATAAGATATATATGTGCCGCTTTTCCGTTTGTGCTACCTACCAAGAAAATCCATAGAAGAAAACATACTTACTGTACATGTATCAGAGTGAAACGCTCACACTCATTCTGAAAATCTGTGAGTGTGATACTTACCCTGAGATATTGGTCTCCTATTTGGCATTACATTCTACACAATTTGTGGTTCTTTTTTAAATTTTTTCCCCATTTGTTTGCGCTTACTGTAGTTCATCTTTGAACTTTGTACATACAGTAGTCTCCCGTTTATCTGGTGTGGGATCACGGACTTGAAAGCAGCAACAAATTAGTGAAAGTTAAGGATTCTTTTTTTTTTTTTTTTGTAACAAATTTTATTGTAGTTTTTCCAAACAGGTGAAACAGAATACAGTATACATTACATTAATTTTTTATGTCAGCTCGTGAGATATATCCCGGTTTTTCGGGCCCTACTCGACCGGGTTGTTTTGGGTGGACTAGCAATAAAGATAACATAATTTACATAATACAATTAATTCAAATTGACAAACACAAAAACAAAATAAAATTAGAAAAAAAAAAAATACATTTTAAAAATAAAAAAGGGGATGGGGAGGGTAGGAAGGGATGGGGAGGGTAGGGATGGAGTAAGTGGCGGCGCGGCCGAGAGAGGAGCATCCACTCGTGCTAGGTCTCTCCACCGCTCCTAGTAAGGCTCTTTGTGGTTACGTCCTCTCCAGTTTATCACCTCTTTAGGCTTTCTGTCTATTTGTCTGTGTAGTCGTCGTGAGTCGAATTTCCACTCCTAACGGAGAACGCATATGCATCTATTATAGCCAGATTGTGTTCCTCTCAACCCCGGGGATATCCGTCCGTCTGCGCCAGCCATTGGAAAATGTGCTATTAGTTTGTTGTTTGCTTTGGACAGGCCCGTTAGTGGTCTATTCAAGAGGAATAGCCATGGGTCTGGGGGAATAGTGAGGTCGAAGACCCTCTGTATCCAATGTCTAATTTCTTCCCATAGTGGGGAGATCCGCGGGCAAGACCACAGCATATGTAACAGATAGGCCGATCCTCTGCACTGCCGTGGGCATAGCGAGGAGGATCCAGGCACGAACTTGGCTAATTTCATTGGGGTGAGGTACCACCGCATTAGGACCTTATATGCGTTCTCCTTTAGTGTGGTACATATGGAGCTTTTTGCCGCGGCCAGATATATAGCATTCCACTCGTCGTCTTCAAATGTCTCTCCCAGGTCTCTTTCCCATTGGGTTCTAAATGATGGTGGCTGTTGTCTAGAGCTCGCAGAATCAACTACTTCCTTGTACAGTTGTGATGTGAGTCCCTTTGTGTCGGTCTCTGCCAGACAGAGCTTTTCGAATGACGTCGGGTGGGGGTATGGGGCAAATTTGTTATAAAATGCTCGGAGCTGGAGGTACCTAAAAAATTCTGAGTGGGGTATATCTTTTTCTTCTCTGACGTGATCAAACGTTTTAATCTTGCTATTGTATCCCTCCAGATCTTTGATTCGTATATAACCTTTTTGTTTCCAAATTGATGTATCTCCCTCCAGAAGGCCAGGAGCGAACTTGGGATTGTTCCAAATTGGGGACATTGAAGAGTTACTCGTGGTGAGGGAGTTTTTAGTCTTCTTGGCCTCCCAGATAGACAACGAGTTGGTCATTGAGGAAAGCGGCATGTCAGCAGATCGTCGCGCTGTTTTAGGTAGCCAAATCAAGTTGCGTATTTTCAAAGGAGCGCAGGCAGCACTCTCTAATTCCACCCACCATTTTAGCCATGGATTAGATTGCCATTGAACAATTTGGCTTAATTGGGCCGCTTTGTAATATGAGAGCAGGCAGGGTACCGCTAGGCCCCCCGCCAGGACCGATCTTTTCCTATTTAATTTGTTGACTCTCGGTTTTTTCCCTCCCCAGATAAATTTAGAGATTTCAGACTTAAGTGAGAGCAAATCCTTTAGTCTGAGTGGCACTGGTAACGTCTGGAAAAGGTATAGGATACGGGGGAGTAGGTTCATTTTGACGCTATGTATCCTACCTATCCAGGATATTCGTATAGAGGACCATTTATGGAGGTCAGCTATCAATGTCCGAATTAGGTTGGGGTAATTTGCATTGTAAATGTCTTTGATGTTCTTGGTTATGTGGACTCCTAGATATTTTATGTATTTCTGTTGCCAGTGGAAGTTAAAATTCAGTTGTTATAACTTCTCTACGTGTCTAAAAAGGTATAGATTACGGGGGAGTAGGTTCATTTTGACGATATATATCCTACCTATCGTCGCGCTGTTTTAGGTAGCCAAATCAAGTTGCGTATTTTCAAAGGAGCGCAGGCAGCACTCTCTAATTCCACCCACCGTTTTAGCCGTGGATTAGATTGCCATTGAACAATTTGGCTTAATTGGGCCGCTTTGTAATATGAGAGCAGTTTAATAATAATATCACTCGTTTAATAATAATAATATCACTCGTTTCGTCACACACGGGTGACTTTTTCAAAGGGTGGTCACCCGTGTGTGATGAAATGCGTCAGGGAGCGTCATCACGTAAGACTCATAGACACTACGTCATCACGGAGCGCAGGAGAAGACCGACTCGAGCGCCAGACGCCACAGAGGCCTGCCAGCAAGGTGTTATTCTTTGGTATCTCTGGAACATATTTCCGAACTATCCACTTACCCTGGACATCTTGTTAGATTGTGGTTTCTCCATATTCGAGATCGAGGGTCTTCTAAAGAATCAAGTGCAGTTACCGGATGGTGGTGATTATGATCATGAAATGCTTTTAAACCTTGTACCCTTGTGAGTGCATTTCCCCCCCCCTTCCCCCCTTTCCCCCCCTTCCCCCCTTCCCCCCTTCCCCTCAATAAATTTACGGTTTTATACTATTTTATTTTATTTATTTATAAAAATGTTTTACCAGGAAGTAATACATTGAGAGAAACCTCTCGTTTTCAAGTATGTCCTGGGCACAGAGTTATAAAAAATACATGGTTACGATAAAAGAACAGGGTTATACAGGTAATTCATAGACATTTCATGGACAGATAAAGTTGGAAAATTGGGTACAGGGGATAAAGGGCTTATGTGTTTCAGATAGAAATAGAGCAGCTTCAACATCACGTTAACATCGACTAACATCAGCGAACGGCAGCAAACGGCTCACGCCCTTTGGCTGCCCTTCGGCTGCGCCAAAGGCTGTGCGCCTTTGGAGCAACGCAGATGTACGCTGGTTGGGTGAGGTTGAATCTGGTGTGTCTGTAAACAAAAAGATCTTTTCTTTGTCCCCTTGGCTCATTAACATTCCAGTGGGTGGGGTTGCCAATTCAACAAAGAACAAGCACATGTTAACCCTTAGCACGCTGGTCCTGTGTAGAGGGGAGCAGTTCTTGGGGGGCCCTCATCAGGCTGTGCGCCTTTGGAGCAACGCAGATGTACGCTGGGTGGGTGAGGTTGAATCTGGTGCGTCTATGAACAAAAAGATCTTTTCTTTGTCCCCTTGGCTCATTAACATTCCAGTGGGTGGGGTTGCCAATTCAACAAAGAACAAGCACATGTTAACCCTTAGCACGCTGGTCCTGTGCAGAGGGGAGCAGTTCTTGGCGGGCCCTCATCAGGCTGTGCGCCTTTGGAGCAACGCAGATGTACGCTGGGTGGGTGAGGTTGAATCTGGTGTGTCTGTGAACAAAAGTGAACAAAAAGTGGTGCTTGACCTTGACAAAGGTCCCATTCGTGGACCAAAACGTTGGTTTTGTGTTTATTTTTTCAATACACTTGTTTGTTCAATTCTGATTTCGTTTCCAAACGGTATCGTATTGCTTATTCTTCATTATAGGATCTGCACCCACAAAAGTGACTATTATTACGGAGTGCTTTTTGTTCTTTTTCTATGTTATATATATGTATATATGAGCTGAAGGAGGAGCAGACACAGAAACTAGTGTTTTACGGATTGTACCTTTTTTTATGAACTGTTTTGGACTAATTACCATGACAACCCAGAACAGTCAGACGGAGTACCCAGAAGACTTCTAATGCGTTGGGACTCTACAACAAGACTCGTGTCCATCACTCTCAGGGGTACTCCTCACCGTTACGGCTCTGGTCTGGGAGTACTTAGAGATCTGACACTGGATTCCTTTTTGTCTTGGAATATGCTTGACACAGGTGCGCCGACGAGTATTCTAAAACCTGCCTTGGAAATTCTGGGGCAATATCCAGGTAATGCTGCCAAAATTTCAGTGAAATTTCTGCAGACAGACTAATGGCCCATCGGATTAACACAGCGGGGGTCCCTGGCAGTCCCATTCAAACTGAGTCCGATGGGCTATTAGTTTTTCTGCAGAAATGTCACAGAAAATGTTGCAGCATTACTGGGGTATTGTTGGTGATTGCCCCAGATTTTTCAAGGCAAGTTTTAGAATACTAGTCGGCACACCTGTAGGACGCTCTGCTGAGTAGGCTGAAGTCACGTGAGCGGAGCAAGCGTTGCAGCAGGACTTGTGCACAGCTGATGTTGCTTTGAATTAATCATGCAGCTCATCTGTATTTTCACGCGTTTTGCTTGATTTTTAATTGTTGGGAGTGTTCAATTGCACTTGGGTGTGGGTATATTATTCACTTACAGTCACTGGTTCACTGCACCCCCCTGAGGGAGATCCCCCTGTGTGGATCAAAACGTTGGATTTATGTGTCGTATTTCTAATACATGTAATTATTTGTTATATCTCTGAGTGCTGTCACCTCTTTGCCATCTTTGCTGCTGGTAATGTATGTTTTTTTTGTTTTATCGTACAAGCACCAGACTACTGCATCATTAATAAAGGAGTGCCAAGTTTCATCTATTCTCATGTTTACTAATATACTGAGCACCCAGGATTTGTACTCTACGGCTGGGATTTGTGTATATCCACAGGCAGCCGTTTCTACTATTGCTTTGATACATTTTATTACATTTTGAAACTAGGGACTGTTTGATATGGAATAATTTGCAGGTGTTTCAGATATCTTTGCAAATATCTCTGAGACATTAGGCTACATGGATGCTGAAATAGCTCAAATCAGATACACTGAATCTATAGATGCGGTATTTGGACCAGAGAAACCATCCGATGTGTATAATGATTGTATCAGACTTAAGAAAAGAGAGGTAGACTTCTACTTACATGCAGTGACACTTTCTCATTATCATAAGGAGAAACTCCTTCCCTGTGGCTTTAGGATTAAAAATCAGCCTACAATTGGACGTAGTGATCGAGATTTCTGCAAAAAGTGGGTTGCTATGCTCAATAAATGCTCCTTTGACCTCACAATTTTGGTGATTGAACAGTAAACAAAGGAACGTACAAAGATTAAGAAGGACATCAATAAGGAGAGACATGGACATACAGTATATTGGAATCTGACACTACGACAAACTGGACGGATAAAATAGATAATGCCATTGAGACACACCGCAGGAACCTTATAAAATATAAAAGAGACAAATTGAAGCAAGTTCCCACAGACTATAAAGACAGAAAGGTCTATAAATGGCTACTGGGGCTCAACGACAGCACTCAAAGTCGACCGGGACAAAGAAGGAACTTACTCAAGGTCCAGAAAAGCAGCATTCGTGGGGACAAATTACACCACAAGCGACACAACCTGTCGGACTCTCAAGACAATACTACTTCAGACTCTTTTTTAGGACAAGGCACATCTGGGCAGAAAAAAACCCTGCTACCCGATTCCGACGCCGTGAACTGATCCGAAGGGCGGCTGGAAATCAAAGATTCCTTCCAAGGCAGACCAAGAACAAGGCGGTGAGGGGTGCAAAAGGAAAACCACCGAATCAGTGATTTTCAACATGTCGTCTCATGTGTTAACACCTGGTCAAACTTCGGTTCTCAATAGAGAACTCTTTTTTGTCCCCGTCAATTCCCAGCATTTGTTTTACTGGGAGGTGGACTTATATAAACTTAATCGACAGTTAAGACCCAAAGACTTCTTTAGCAGAATGGATGAGCGGGTCACCCTTAGCGATCTAACTAATGCTACAATGGGTGGAAGGAAATTTAAACCCAAGAGTACATTCGCTCCCCAAGTGATTAATTACAGAATAACCATCTTTATGGGATTAATCGAGACAACGGATCAATAACTATAAAACAAGTTACTATAACTTTTCTAAAGAAGAACAACAGGCATTAAAATCCCTCAAAGACAACAAAGAAATTATCATAAATGCAGCGGACAAAGGAGGGGTGTTGCAGGGTACATGCAACTACACACGCGGGTTTCTTGACAAGGCTTATTTATTTAGCCTTATAAGATATACAGCACACAAAACAAAAAATAGCTTTTCATCAGCAACAAAAGAAAAATGGCTTTTCTTCAGCAGACAAAACAAAACAGTTTCTCTTTAGCAGACAGTGTATAAATCAGGCAGTTACCCTTTTCTATGCAGGGGACAGACAGTTCACAATTCATTTACTTTGTTAATCAGACCTTGTATCAGGAATCTACTTCAGCAGCTTACTCCTCTCTCCTCAACAGCCAGCTCCATGTGTCTACAGCCTGGGTTTTAACACACCTTGACTAGGCAGCTGGGATCCAACTAATTGTCCTGAGGTTCTCAGCTGAAGATAACCTAGTCAGTGCTGCACTGCAGACTAGACATAGTTTTTCCAGGCATATAACTGGTGGCTTTTATTTACCCTGTCACAAGGGGGTATAGTTGTGATGCCATATGCCTATTATAGAAAGGAGATTCTGAGTCAATTAAACAACAAGGATCATTATTAAAGGTTAGATATGGATTCAACAGCATCCTATAAGCATGAAATAGACTCCATCATCCTGATGGACACCAATAATGGATGGATCACAGAGGACACCGCAAAGTTTCTTACTACAGATCATACAGTCATGCCGGTATTGTATACCTTGCCCAAAATTCACAAATCAGAAACAGAATCACCAGGCAGACCGATTATTTTGGCCAGAGGATCATTGTGTCATCCACTATCACAATTCATGGACGTTTACCTGCAACCACTGGTAACTAATATGCCATCTTATATTAGAGATACCACAGACTTTATCAACAAGTTGGCAGGATTAACGTTGGACATATCGGATACTATCTTGGTAACCCTTGATGTCGCAAGCTTGTATAATAACATACCTCACCTGGATGGTATGGATGCCATTAGAAACCACCTAGGTTGTTTTGGACAACATGCAGTGCCTCAACCAGAATTTATTCTGATTCTCATTGAGCACATACTGCATAAGAACTATTTCAGATTTGAGAGATCCTATTATCTACAGTTGATGGGAACAACTATGGGGTCTACTATGGCCCCATCCAATGCCAACATCTTTATGGATACATACGAGCAAACCAATCTTCTCCATGATTCTCCACATGTGGAATGTATACTGCATTATTCACACTACATAGATTATGTATTTTTGTTCTGGGGGGGACGTGAGCAGGATCTACTTGAGTTTGTATTGAACCAAAATCCATATAATGTACCTCTAACTATAGTAAAAAGGAAATTGTATTTTTGGGCATTACAGTATTTAAACACAATGACACCCTTTGCACTAGGATTCATTAAAAAAACGGATAATAAAACACTCCTGGATGCAACCAGCCATCATCCCTCACCTTTAAAGAGGGGACTTCCTTTTTCACAGATGCTGAGAGTGCGGAGAATCACCAGCAACCCAGCAGATAGTGAAGATGCGCTCAAGAAAATGGCAGAGTGCTTCCGTGGAAGGGGCTATGACCACAAGGAGATAGATTTGGCACTCATGAAGGCCAGGTTGCCCACAAGGGAGGCGCTCCTTAAACCAGTGTTAAAACTACGGACGACAACCATTTTAATGTGGTTTCCACATACAGTACGGCCTCTGGTCATATCCAGTGAAGCGTTCGAAGGAACTGGCACATCCTGGCCAATGATAGAAGAATTGGCAAATATTTTACATCCCCGCCCCCCTTTTGCTACAGGAGGGGTCGCAGTCTGGGGGACTCTCTCACTAAATCTGATCCGGTGGAAAAATATGCAATTTCTCCAACATGGCTTACAAAGGCTCTGGGTGTTCACAAGTGCAAAGGTTGTGTTAATGTGAGGATTGCGTTACAGCTGTGAATTACCCTTTATCAGTGTTGTTCCATATCCTGGCAAATTACTCTTTGACAAAGCACCCTGTGTGTTAAACACATCAGAGTACCTGCCAGGACTACCCATGTACTTGTTTTTAAGTCAAGAAACTTTTTTTCTTGATTCCTGCTTCTACCAGTTGATTTGGCAAGCTGTGCTCCAGTTTTTTCCTTTGGGACCTGTTCTATCTAGTTGCGCATGTGCATGGATGCATGCTGTGCTGAAGATCATCTGATCTACCTTCCACCCCCTGCATCGTGCTGATGGCGCAGTCGGAACTTCACAAGCGGAGCTGCGCGGTGCCCAGCTGATTTCCCGGCGTTCCAGTCACCACGATGTCGCACACACAGTGATCACGAGACGCAGACGGAACCTGTACCGGAGGGGCTGACATACATCATTCAGCCCATTGAAGAGGTTTCAGCATTCACCAGGCTTCTCTTCATCAGCTTTGTTAACGGCTTGGAGCTGCGTGGCTCACATCGCTTTTCTCCCCTCATCTCCCCCAGGATTCGCTAACGGGTAACCGTGAGTACCATTTAGGCAAGATATTGGCGCTATACGAGACTAGCTAGTTGCCTTTATCTTGACTTTATTATTATCATTATACAGTGGTGGATGTGAGGAGGGGGTATATATTGATTTTATGGACATATAATCTCCCAAAGGATCTTCAAATTTGCACATTCATACAGTATGTTTTCATTGAGTTCTGATATTATTTAGGGCTGACATCAGCTCTGAGCACCAATTAATGTGAGGATTGGACCTAGGATCCGCCCCATGACGTGCCCCGCGATGTTGAGTGGTGTTGCACTTAACGCTCAGGTTCTGCACAGGAGTCGGGGGGAGACCTCACAGAACAATCTTAGGCCCCACCACTGTGAAGTCATGGGTGAAGCTTCTCGCACAAGCGCTGCATTGCCACTACCAGGACCGTACCTAAGCTCCGCCCCCGAACCATGTCCTGTGACGCAATGGAGAGCGATCCTGTTCACACTCCACACCGGCACCGCATCCCCAGGGACATGCGAGGGGTTAACAACATCAATTACTCCACACATGTGATGTACTCCGCCCCTACCCATCACTGGACAACCTATCTATGACTCATTGCCTGCAACCCTTCCCTTTGGCTCCCTGCTCCTTATATGCTCAGTCACCCCTGAGGCAAATTGGCTCAGCATAAAGTTCTGTTTATGTTCCAAAGTGCTTGCCTCAAACATCCTGCTACCCTGCTGTTGCTCTTGCATTCTGCCTTGATTTCTCTACCTTTGACCTTAGCTTATACCCGGACTGCTGCCTTCTCTGACCCCTGACCTCGGCTTGTATTTGGACTCCCACCTTCTCTACTCCTGGATACTGAATACGCACAGTGACCATCCGACTTCTCCAATCCTAGACCACGGCGAGTACCATGACCATCCTACTTCTCCATCCCCAGACCACGGCAAGTATCATGACCATTCTAACCTCTCCTACCCTGATCCAGCTACACAACTATGACTCTGCAATTTGGACGCGGTTGTCGGACGGTATATTCTGACATCTCCACCTCAGCCTTGGGATCCCGTCCTGTTTGTGGTGAGCACTCGTTACAGTTAATTGCCAATACTTGATGTTAGGCAATTCTTTTTCTCATCAGCATAATGGCAATCTCATTAAAATAGTGGACTTTCTAAACTGCGTGTCAAAATGTGTTATCTCCATTATTAAATGTCCTTGCTGGCTGTATTATATAGAGAAAACCTCGAGGATGTTAAAAGAAAGAATAGCCATGCATAGATCTACTATCCGTAAGGCCCTCTCGGATTCTACAAATTAGGATGACTTAAAACATCTTCAAGTGGCTAGACACTTCAAGCAACAACAGCATGGTTTGGCCACCTTCGGGTGCATGCCCATTGTACAGGCACATGTCCCACCCAGGGGCGGCAACAGACACAAATTTTTGCTTCAACTGTAGGCAAAAATGATTTTAGTGCAATAATGTGTGTGAGTGGCAAACAGGACATCTAAACTGTGTGACATGAGTAAGATAGCTAAAGGAACAACAGGGCTTTATCTATTAAGCCCATGTACATGCGCACTATATGCAGTACGGCAATGTCCCCCACAGGTCTTTTGGGGTAAATAGAAGTTGAATAGCCAGTACTTGTTCCGATCCATCCCTAGGTTAGTGCGCATGTGCATGGGCTTAATAGATAAAGCCCTGTTGTTCCTTTAGCTATCTAACTTATGTCACACAGTTTAGATGTCCTGTTTGCCCCTCACACACTTTTATTGCACCTAGGGCTGAGCATTGTGTGTTCCTCCTCTATTTTAGAATGTTAAGTTACAAGTGTGGTTCTGGGTTTGCATGCAAGTTTTTTTTTTTTTTTGTCCAATATGAGCCACCTTAGGAACCTGTGTGGGGAACTTTTGGCACCAAAAATGCTGATTGACAGCACTATAAATGTTCACATTGTATGTCAGATTATGTGGGGGGGGGGGGGGGGAATTTGTGAGAAATCCAGATTCTTTGATATTGGATATCTATATATATATATATATATATATATATATATATATATATATATATATATATACATACAAAAAACAAGGGCAGTTGGCACACTGTAAACTACTGATCCACTGATGCTTATCCCATATGCACACATAAAAAAGATATTTACCAGATGTTGGTCCGGGAAACAGAGACATCACACAGCCAGGTAAGTACAAAACAATTGTATTGATGTAAGAAGTAAATGGCACTACATCCAACGTCTCGGTCAACAGAATGTGACCTTCCTCAGGGAGTTCAGTGAATGAGTGCCAGTGAAACACCATATATACCCAAACCAATCAATAAAAAATTGCACTCATCCGAATATTGCGTGTATGTGATGTCTGTGAACCGCAGCCTGTCCTGGAATGCACCGCCATCTTGGACTGGCCTGTCCTTCCTCTAAATTACCATAAAGTCACTTCCTTAGTGACGCGGCAACCAGAATGCCTGCAATGTATCCGTGTCGCCACTAGCTACCAGCGCGCATGCGCCCTGTGTGTAAGACACTCTAAGACCTCCTTGTGATTGCGCTTTCTACTGCGCATCTCCAAAACCGCCGGGTGTTTCACTGGCACTCATTCACTGCACGCCCCTGAGGAAGGTCACATTCTGTTGACTGAAACGTTGGATGTAGTGCCATGTACTTCTTACATCAATACAGTTTTTTTTATACTTACCTGGCTGTGTGCTGTCTCTGTTTCCCGGACCAACATCTGATAAATATCTTTTTATATTTATTTATTTATATACATATATATATATATATATATATATATATATATATATATATATATATATATATATATATATATATATATATATATATATATATACAGAGTTAGGTCCGGAAATAATTGGATACTGATACAAGTTGTGTTATTTTGGCTGTGTACCAAAATAAATTCAAGTTACAGTTAAATAATGAATATGGACTTAAAGTGCAGTCTATCAGCTTTAATTTGAGGTTATTCACATCCATATTGGAGGAAGGGTTTAGGAATTACATCTCTTTAATATGTAGCCCCCTCTTTTTCAAGGGACCAAAAGTAATTGGACAATTGACTCAAAAGCTGTTTCATGGACAGGTGTGGGCTATTCCTTCGTTATTTCATCATCAATTAAGCAGGTAAAAGGTCTGGAGTTGATTTCAGGTGTGGCATTCGCATTTGGAAGCTGTTGCTGTGAACCCACATCATGCAGTCAAAGGAGCTCTCAATGCAAGTGAAACAGGGCATACTTAGTCTGCAAAAAAGAAGAAAATCCATCAGAGAGATAGCAGGAACATTAGGAGTGGCCACATCAACAAGTTGGTATATTCTGAGAAAAAAAGAACGCACTGGTGAACTCTGCAACACAAAAAGGCCTGGACGTCCACGGAAGACAACAGTGGTGGATGATCGTAGGATCCTTTCCATGGTAAAGAAAAATCCCTTCACAACATCCAGCCAAGTAAAGAACACTCTCCAGGAGATAGGCATATCATTATCCAAGTCTACCATAAAGAGAAGACGTCACAAGAGCAAATACAGAGGGTTCACCACAAGGTGCAAACCATTCTTAAGCCTCAAGAATAGAAATGCCAGATTAGACTTTGCCAAACAATATCTAAAAAATCCAGCCCAGTTCTGGAACAGCATTCTTTGGACAGATGAAACTAAGATCAACCTGTACCAGAATGATGGGAAGAAAAAAGCATGGAGAAGACTTGCAACGGCTCATGATCCGAAGCATACCACATCATCTGTAAAACACGGTGGAGGCAGTATGCTAGCATGGGCATGCATGGCTTACAATGGCACTGGGTCACTAGTGTTTATTGATGATGTGACAGAAGACAGAAGCAGCCGGATGAATTCTGAAGTGTATAGGGATATATTGTCTGCTCAGATTCTGCAAATTTCAGTGAAGTTGATAGACGGCGCTTCACTTTACAGATAGACAATGTCCCAAAACATACTGCAAAAGAAACCCAGGAGTTTTTTAAGGCAAAGAAGTGGAATATTCTGCAATGGGCAAGTCAATCACGTGATCTCAACCCGATCGAGCATGCATTTCACTTGCTGAAGACAAAACTTAAGGCTGAAAGACCCACGAACAAACAATGGAAGACAGCTGCAGTAAAGGCCTGGCAAAGCATCACAGAGGAGGAAACCCAGCGTTTGGTGATGTCCATGCGTTCCAGACTTCAAGCAGTCATTGCCTGTAAAGGATTCTCGATAAAGTATTAAAAATGAACATTTTATTTATGATTGTGTTAATTTGTCCAATTACATTTGAGCCCCTGAAATAAGGGGACTGTGTATGAAAATGGTAGCAATTCCTAAACATTTCATACGATATTTTTGTTCAACCCCTTGAATTAAAGCTGAAAGTCTGCACTTCTATTGCATCTCAGTTGTTTCATTTCAAATCCATTGTGGTGGCATACAGAGCCAAAATGATGAAAATTGTGTCAGTGTCCAATTATTTCCGGACCTAACTGTATATACAGGGCTCAACAAACTTGGCAAAAACCCACTCTCCCCCCACCCCCCAAAAGTAAGTCGCCCCCCAAAACAGTCCCTCATACCCCCCCCTCACGACACTTACCTGTGGTGGGGTTCGGCTACAGGGTCCGAAGTTGTGTTGTGGCCTTCTCTGTCTTCACCATGCAAATTCATCTTTTCCCCCTCCAGCTCCAGTTAAAATGGCCACGCAGCATCAAATTACGTAAAAATGGCCACGTGACATGGCTCCGCATGACATCACGGCAATGTGGAAATGGCATTTGATGCCATTTGACGCAGCGCTGCCATTTTAACTGGAGCTTCAGGGGGAAAACATGAATTTACAGAAGAAGACAGAGAAGACCTGGAGACGCCGGTGGCCGCCAAGTGGAGCTGAACTTCCCAAGCAATGGGAAAGGGCTTCACAGCATGCTGAAAAATAAACCTTATACAGGTCTAATCGGAGGTTCTACAATCAACAGGTAATGCTATATGTATTTTATAGCTTCCAAGTGAGTTTCTGGTACAAATATAGAAAGGAAGTTTATTATTAGCAAATATATTGCATGGAACCCTACTGTATGAAAATGTATTTTTCATGCTCTGGCAAATTAACTAGGCTTTTTATCTATTGCTTTAAAAAAAAAATAGCTACATAATATATATACTAATATTTTTAGAACCTTGTTTATATAAACCCTTTTGACAATACTGCTGAGTTGTAAGACCAGGGGGCCTATTCATTAAACTGTGAGAATGGCTTTTCTGTAACAAAATGCACAGAGAGTGAATATGTTCATTACAGTGAGGAAGTCCATTATAGCAAACTTCCCCTCTCCTACATTACTGCAATCACAGTACTTAACCTATTCAACTCATAGGGAGAATTAAATAGTATAAATAATTGCATATTTGTGCTTTCAAAATTCATATTTCTCTCTATCTCCAAAAATATATACAGTATATATATTTGCATATATTCTTCTTCTTTGAAAACATTTCACCAGAAAACAGTTTAACAATGTAACTCAGACAAATATAAGTATCTTAAAAAATAAACAAAAAATACTTTTTCTACTAATAGAATATTATTTTCATCTGGCACCCTGAAAAACAGGCTTACCGAGCAAAGGAAATTTATTCACAGCATCCAAAACAGGGTGGTTAAATGTTAAAAAATGTTTAACGTTAAATCTTCCCGCATTTACCATGTTTACCAATTAGCTTTGAAATATTATATTTAAAACCGTTTAGAAGTCTTTTATTTTAAATAATGATATTTGTCTCCTTCAACATTTCCCTGTTAATGTCTCATTTTGGTTAGAATATAATAGCCGGTTTGAGACAGTGTTTTTGTCCCCACTTTTGAAGATTGGGACAACTCTGGCAGTTTTCCAGGTTTTAGGGATATAGAGCCAAGATCATTATCTATTAACTCCCAGTGTGTTCCTTCGTCTACACTTATATTGCCTGTTTCATTGTTTTTCTTCTCTCCCATATGCTCCCCCTGGATTTCTTGAGAATCATTGTTTGCCTTGTGCACATGTTCCGCAGGCATCTGTAGTGATTGAGATCCTTGGTAGTGCCAGTTACTTTGTAGCTTTTCCACAAGGCATCCCTAAACTGGTAGAGGGCTATAAGATCAGTTGTAACCCACAAGGTGGGTCCCCCTACCCTTATTC
Source organism: Ascaphus truei (assembly GCF_040206685.1). Lineage (NCBI taxonomy): Eukaryota > Metazoa > Chordata > Amphibia > Anura > Ascaphidae > Ascaphus > Ascaphus truei. The sequence goes on along the minus strand of NC_134487.1, from coordinate 255,765,825 downwards.
TGCGTAGTAGAGCATGGCTATCACAGAGTTTTAAGAGCTCGGATTGGAAATAGTCGAGTGCAGAATCAGGGTCGGGAATTAAATTGATTCTGTGCCAAGGGCAGTTGGTAAGGTCAGCCATAAAATGTTGTAGGTTAAAGTTTTTAAATGTTCTAGTGAGGAGAACTTTAGGGCTTGATTGAGGCGGTTTAATTTTCCTTACACAGTACAGTACACTATTGCATGGTCACTAAAAATGTCAGGAAGGATGCCAGAGGATTGGATTCTGGTGGGATTTGAGGAGAGAATCCAGTCAAGCAAGGAATGGTTGTGCGATTTCAGGTTTGTCCGTGTGGGTTGGGAAATGAGTTGTGATAGGTTAAGCGACATGATTTGTATCTTTTTTTTTTGGTTTTTAGGGTCAAGCCAATTGAAGTTGAAATCCCCAGGAACTAGTAGCTCACTCTTCTCATTCAGAGAGGAAATGGAGCCAAGAAACTGGGTGATATCAGTCAGGTATTATAGAGGGGCTTTAGGGGGTTGGTAGATGCCAGCAAGCAAGATGGGCTTAGAAAAGGGGAGGCAGATTCTGCCAACTAGGATTTCAAAAGAGGGTGGGCTTGGGGGGAAATTTAACAGTGTAAATTGTAAGGTGTCTGCAATATAAAATAAAAACCCTCCCCCCCTTTTTGATCTATCTCTCCTAGAAAAGGAGTATGCCTGAATGTATACAACAAAAAGGGAAATACACTGCTCACCTAATAATGTCCTAATATGTGAAACATAATAATACTGAAAGGTGCATTGGAGCAGCAATTAACATATACAGATATGATTCAATGAATCCAAAGTACCCCAATTATTGCACTCAATACCTAATGTGGTGATATTTCAGGACTATAATAGCCCTTCAGATATTATCTGATTGGCAATCATAAATGATCAAATGGACCAGAAAATATAGTAAAACAAAAAAATAACAAAATGTTATTACATCCAAACTCTTTAATATACACAATCAAATGAAGTATTTACAATGGAAATGCATAAAATTCCTCTGTGTCATGGTGACGTGAACAAGGTTTTCAGTCATCTCTATCCAAACATTGTATATAGTAAAGTATATACAGATGCAGCGGCCGTTATTCGAACAAATCACAGAGCCGTTTTAGTGTGCGCTGCTGTACTCCATGCGGCATTAACACCACCAATCGCCCCAGGCACACGTGTTTACCGCGGTTGCTTTGTTTGAATTTCATGGATTGTGTGCAACTAAATGCAATGAAATGAATGAATTGTAATGTAAGTATTTCAGGTGTTTAAAAACCAGAACACTAAAATGAAATTTTCTGCACTCGCATCTTAATGCGGTACGGTTGGAAGAAATCCCGCGCCATGACATTGGTATTCCGAGGTATACAATGCATGAAGTGTTCGAATAACGGCCGCTGCATCTGTTGCATAAATTATGCATGTTGATGGATATATGGTGAACTGAATAAAATTGTATGGAGGCTTTAGAATGAATGGGTAAGTAGTGAATATTGTCCTCCCATGCTGTGTTCTGGTATGCAATACTAGTTAGTTATAGTCAATATAGTACGCATATATACCAGCAAGGCAATACAAATCTACAAGCACCAATCACCCAGACATAATGGTAGATGTTTAAAAGACTCAAGATACACAAATAACTGTGTTAATATGCAGTGCTATTCATAACATGCTATATATATCAGCCCATAGATGAATCCTTTGTTGTAAGTTGGAGATAAAAACTTAATTTGTAACTTTGTCTAATCAAGATACTTTCCAACCACTCCTTACTTATACAGTAGCTAATATATAATTCATAGTGTAGCCCTAACGGTTGAACTGCTGTATTGTCACTTATGTCCTCAGCAGATATAGTAAAGGCTTTACACCCACAAATGATGATATGATATACAGCATACACACACAGTAACCCCTAATTAGTGTAGGGATATAATCAGACACCTGCAGAAAGCAACTGCAGCACAGTTAAGCGTCACATGTGCTCTGTGTATACACACTGCCTGTCAGCTGGCTGCCTCTCACAGCAGTGAAACACAAATGCGAAAGTATTCGCCTCAGTGTCTGTTGCAGTATAATACACCAAAATACAAACAATGAATAGCAGTGATGTCCCAACAGATCGCAATGGTCACGAAGGACCAAATGAACAAATGTAAAAAACGCCCATATGCAAGCCGTGCTCGTGAGTCAAACTACTGCAGTCAGTCTCCTGCTATCGTCACCACTTAGCAGTGGCGAATACTTTCGCATTTGTGTCTCACTGCTGTGACCACCATTAGAGTGAGTGGCGGTGGTGTGCTGGTATTTAGAGTTCTCCACCAACATTCAGTAGATAGTGCAAGGCTTTTCAGTAGTCCAGGGTGTATGGTGATGTTGGGTGTGGGCCAGGAGGGAAGAGTTTGTAGTTGATAGAGAAAGTAATATTTCCATGAGGCCACAAGAAAGAACAAAGTTAAGGTATATACCAGATTCATTATGCCAGAGGTAGGTAATGCTGCATGTAGCTGTTATGAGCCAAGTGTGTGTGTGCAAACTTAACAGCAGGGGTGTGCCTTTTCCATGTCAAATGTTTTGCTGCATTGCAATGCTTTGGTCTATTCAGGGTTTGCAGTGGGCTGAGTGGGTGTGATAGGTAGTTGTGTGCATTCAGTGTTGGGAGAGACAGTGGGTTAAATTGTGCAAGCTAACAAGCATGGGGTCATAGTGTGGTCAGAGTAGCTCACCGTTTGTTGCCTTGTGTAGAAGAGTTTGCAGTAAGTCCAGTCCCCAGTCACCTCTAGTCAAACTAAAGTCTAACTATATATTCTCACTTAAAATGATCACTTTAAGTCATCACTCTAAAGATGCCAATCCTACCCTGCCAATGCATACCTTAGACTGGTGTTACATTTATACATCTAAGCAGTCACATGACCCTCCCCCCAATAAATCTGCCTATTAGACAATTAGCAGCACACCGTTAAATAAAAAAAATACACCTTTTGATATTCAAACATGCAAAGATTAAAAATTAAGACAGGGTGGGTATTTCTTTTAAGACAGTGGGTTGATGGTGAAATGGAAGGGGAAGAGTAATCACACTTCCTTTTGTCACCATTTCAGATCACATCCCACAGTGCATAGACGTGCAATATGCAAACTCTCCTAAGAAAATAAGCTTTGTTTTGGGACGTACCTAGTACATCATGGGGCAACCAGGATACCAGACCTCATGACATAAAAGCTATGTCTTATGGCACTCATTGGAAAAATAAATTGCTAAAAAATAGCAAAGTTGGCCAAAATATTTTCCCAGGGTTCATGTCATGGGATCTAGTTTTTTAATAAAATTACCCAAATTTCATAAATGTTTGTAAAAAAAGGTAGAATTTGACACCTTTTTTCTTTACCCTCTCCCTATAAAATACTGAATTTGCTAAATTTGTTTAAAAAAATTACAAAATGAAACATGACCAATTCGCACATCTCTAGGGAAGATGTTATTAAGGTGGAAAACGAGTCAATACAACTCAATGTTCGAGGCAATTTTTGATTCCCTCAGCAAGGTGCATTGCTCCAATATTTAGCCACAAACCAGATTGAAATGTAGGTAGTGTCAGTAGGGGGCATTAAGGAGGAGTTACACTAATCATACATTGGATTTTTCTGATTATTATGAAGTTAAAAATAGGCCTTTTAAATTACAGTCTATAGTGAGGGGAAAAATCAATCAAGCGTATTTGCATGGTATATCTTTAGCATAACACTGGAAATACAAAATAAGTAATTTGTACATTTCGCTATATACTGTACTTCAATGATTAATTGATATTTCAAGTCGCATTGAAAGGTTATATGTACTGTGCACACATGTGGTGGTAGCACATAAACACACAATGATGGGACTATGTTTTACTGTATCATTCCAAAGTTGAAGATAACACATTGTAATATATAGAACAATAGAAGGTACATTTGTGCCTTTCTAATGTCAGTGCACATAATATTTTTTTTTTTTTACCACAAAGATTAAAGTAATAAATAATCTGTCATAAAAACACTTTTCAACATATTTCCCATAACAAAGGATTATTTTTTCATGGTATTATATTTTAATACTGCTGATCTTTTTCAGAGGAGCACTGCTGCTGTTCCTGTTCTCCAAGGTAGCTGATCTGTCTCCTCATATTGAAATTACTGAGCTTTATAACCCAAGGATTAGGTCACAGCCAACACAGTGAATAATAAATGGAGCTGAATGTGAAGTAAAATCAACTGTAGAAACTGTATCACATAGTTATTTCAAGTCCCATGCTGTGTCTATAATTGTCCCTTGTTCTATTATTATAGATCTCTTGCAGCTCATTATTTTAAATCAGCAATGCTGCAGGGAGGCTTTAGGCTAAGTAAAGACTAATATCAAATGAGCTTATAGCAAAATGGTGTCTCATACACATGCATAATTACAATTTGTGAACATCTACATAAAATACACTCAAACTAAATGGTGGGGAGGCTAAGATCTATAGTGCAAAATAAAGCAAAAAAATAAAGCTGTCTTCCCTGAGTGAAATGCTAGTGCTACCAAAGTAAGTTAACAAAAGGGATAGGTCTTCCGTTGGAATGTTGAATCATTGAAATCGGTTAAAATGTGCTATCTTTGAGTTAAGAAATGAATGTATCTGTGATTACGATCAAACTTGTCTAGAAGAAAGATATTCTATATGTAACGGTTTTTCTGAACCGGCCTGACCCACCCAATCTCACATTGGCCCCTGTGGTCTAACCGGCCCCCATTACAGTGTGGTAGTGTCTGGTGGTGCACCTGTTGGCAACAGGACTCCTGAGTCTCCCGCATGATGGTGTGTGGGGAGGACCCGTCCAGACAGGCAGCTGAGGTAGTGTGCTGAGTCTCACCTAGTTCCAGTGCAGCGCCTCCACCTCATCAGGGTCCCTGCGTCCGCAAGGGGATGATCCTGTTGAGGAACTCCTCCGTGGTGCTCCTCTCTGTACATTCACTCCACACATGTACACGAGAGGGTTTGTGAATGAGAACATCTTTATTGGTTGATGTGGGCTAGCTGCCCCTCGCAGTATATTCTTAGCCTCTCATTCTGCAGTCAGTGCCTCCCTTTAAAAGGTGTATCTCTCCTTAGATAGGGATTCCCTATCCCCGCAGGGATCACTGCCCTGTGCCATAACTGGACACAGTTTCCTCTCAGTTACTATAACATAACTAGAACTCTTATTAACTCAGGCTAGTACTTGAACTTGAACTCCTCCCAGAACTGGATGCAGATCTCTGGCAGAACTAACTTTAGACTCAGTGCTGTGCCTTATGTACACTCTGGAAGCTGACACACCTCTGACATCACTAACCATGGAGTCAGAGCATGTGACTACTCCCATCCATACACAGGGCACCCCACCAGGGTGTGAGGGCAAACCTCCATAATTACTGCTGGCATGCCCACAACTTACCAGGCCTTACTGTCAGCAGGAGAGATGACTGTAGCCATTTTAAATGACCGCTACATTCTCCCCCTGGTGAATCCCATCGTCCTCGCTGGGACCTAAATTTGTATACCCTTTTCCAGGAAGCACTGAAATACAACACATAATTAGATTAACTTCACGTACATTTCCATGGTGTATAACAAAAAAATGACTACAGTACATTCCGCCAAGCCCGCCCCGACCAGCAGCCACGAACCCGCGTAATGTATTAGTACCCCCTAAAAATAGTGATTCGGGTCAGGTTTCTTGACCTCTCTTCCGCCCATGTCTATGACCGTGACGTGATAGTGCCTAGGCAGTCCCCTCTCAGGCCTATATGTCACCCTGTGCTTATAAATGTTTCTGCCAATGCCCCATACACGCACTAAGTGCTCTATGCGCTCCTCGGCCTTCTTCCCTATCACGGAACTCCCTCTTCCTACTAAGTGCATTTCAATGGCCTCCCTAAGCCACCTATCCCGGTTGTCCTCTATCTCATCCATGAGAGGCTCAGGGACATACGGGTACTCCAACCCGTGGGATGATTTATACCGAGCCATTATGGTTCTCTCGGCCCTACTTATCCTAGTCAGGTCAGCCTTACCTGCCCTCCCAGGTAACACCCATGACAGGGGCTCATCAGGGTCCACGGTGTCTGATAGGATGCTAGGACCCATGGGTTCTATCTCCCTATGCTCAATCTGCAGCCACCGCTCCTGCAACTCTCTGTCCCTTTGTTCAGGTGTGATTTCTCCCACAGCCCACCAGTAATCCACTACATCTTCTCGCCGGATGAGGAACCGAGTGCGGTCCATCCAGGCGGAGTATCCTTCGAATAGTGGGGCCCACCAACGGTTCTCTCTAAATTTATTTGACCTCCCTGACTCCCTATCATCATCTATAGAAAATACCCCCGATGACCGTGCCGATCGCGGTAGAGACCACCTGGAAGATCCCGGGGCCTTTATCACTGGCTCGGGTGCTGTCGTGGCCACTCTCAATTCTCCCCCTCCCCGAGAATCGCCCTCCGTAGCGCCACTGCGCTGTCTTTCCCCAGTCCGTCTCCCTTCTCCCCCCGATGATATGTCCACAGATTCCAAACTAGGCGGGGAACCTGGGGACCATGTGATTGGGGCAGGGGTTTTAGCTAGGGCGTGGGATTGGGCGTATGGGCAAGAAATTGGACCCCACGGGCTTACGACCCGTTCCTGGCTGTCCGTAGACTGGTCCAATGAGGATATCTCACCCTCCTCAGTCCTTGGATCACCCATCCAACTCCTGGGCCTTGTAGGTGATCGGGGACCTTCCCCCGATCGCCGAAGCGTCGCTGCATTCTTCCTCGGGGTTCCGCTGTCGCCACCGGAAGTGATGTCCTCCCCGGAACTGGAAACACCGTCATCGCGGGTTGGACCCCCATTCGGGATCTCTTCTTCAATGACGACATCCGGAAGCTCCGCCGTCGTCCTCACCGGAAGTGATGCCATCTCTCCACGTTCGCCTGCGGCCTGGCATGGCCTCTCCGCTCCTACACCGTCTGCTGGGGCAAGGTAAGTGAAGGGACTCCTCTTACCCGTCCGCAGAGGTGCCGGCGTCTCTCGTCCGTCGCCGCCACGTTCTGAGGCGGAGGGACTCCGTCTCTCGGCTCGCCGATCTGCGGGGGACGTCCTGTCTTTCTGACAGCTGCTGGTACCACGGGGTGTCGTCCTCCCCGGTTCTATCCTGGGCCTCGATGTCACCTCCGCTAATTCACGGAGATCCTCGTCCGAGTATTCTCCCTTCTCGGTGCGGTCAGGAGGTGACCCGACTGTCTCGGTTGCGGCCGACCCAGCCGACTTGACCGGCTCCAGTCCCCTTTCTCCGGGACTCGCACGTCCTATCCACAGTGCGCCAGGGGACTCGGCGGCTCGCCTAGCCTGGTCCCCCGGGGGGTCAGCCGATTGTATCGGTATAAATGTTGGCATAGGCCATAAGTACAGTGTCCCGCAATGTGGGCAACGTGCCGCTGTGTTTACCGTGCCTCCGGGCAGCCCGCATTGTAGGCAGAGCCCGACCACCGTCTCAGTGTTAGCCACCCTTACTACTAGTAGCCCGCCGGGTACTGAGTAGGGCTGAGTGGAGACCATAGTTCCCACAGCGGAGGGGAAGGCCATTCTTTTTGTAGGGACCACTTTCAGTGTGGGTCTTTCCAGGTCAGTGGTTCCTCGCAACTGACCGGTAGAAGCTTCTGGGCCAGCCACTTCCTGCTTCGGCTCCTCCTTCCACTGACATAGCTGGAACCCGCCCCCAGGGGTTGCAATTATGGGCGGGTCCCACAAGGGAATATCATGCCCCTTAATTAAGGCTGCGCCTCTCTCAGTCCTGGTGGGCGCGGTCTGCGTTTTCGCGCCAGTTTCCTCCTCAGAGCTGGATTCTTTTCCCGCGGCTAGTTCCCGCCTTCTTCTTGCAGCAGCTTTGCGTGCAAAATATCCCTCTTTCTTGCAAATCATTTCCGCGGCCGGAACTACTTTTTGTAGTGGCGCCGTCTGGATATCAGTCCCTGGGCCCAGTGGGTGCATTCCCACAGGCCATAGTTGAAAGTCACTCCCCCTGGTGGAAATCAGGGGAGGGTCCCATAGACTAATCGGTTAACTCAGCACAGGGGCCGAGTGAGTCACTGTCCATGAAGGCGCAGCCATAGCTTTCGCGCCATGCCCCCCATCAGGGCGGGGCTCTGCTGTTCGCGCCATTCCCGGCCAGCTCTTTGCAAGTTCTGCATCAGCCATTTCCTCTGTGACTGTCCCATGCGGTTTCCCTAGCAAGCGGGAACCGCCATTTTGGTTGGCTTTTAAGCCCAAAAAGTCATTTTATTTGCTCTCCTCGCGGGGTTCTCCCCCAATTATTACAATTTCCACACACTCTTCAAGGGTGGCCCCTCAGTGTCCCAGACAGGATAAAAACGGGGCAGCCACAGCCTTCGCTCCGCTCCAGAGCAGACTGGTTAATGATAATTCGGCGACTGTTTGCTCTTCAGTGGGGTGCACGCCATGGGTGCCCTCCCCATCATCCTCTGGTCGCCATTTTGTGTTCTCCGCACCACGCGGATCCTCCATTCTCTCGTAACAGTTATCGTACATGGGACTCCGCTCTGCGGGGCAGCCTCCACATCAGTACAATAAAGATTGCTCAGATGCACCACCACATGTGTACCTGAACTAGGCTGGACTCATGTTGCACTACCTCAGGCTAGGCTCACTCTCTCAGTGTCTGCTGTGACTCCTTCCTCCCAGTCTGTGCTCCCTGTGGTAAGTGTCTGGAATGGGCTAGGTACTCTGGCTCTGCCATGCAGTACTTGGGGCGTCTACCTCTCTTGGTCAGCCTAGCGCAGACCCTCTCCAGGATTCCTGACCAAGTTATAGGCTATCCCTTCTGGCATCCTACCAACTAGTACTGCCTCAAGGTGATTCGGTCAGCTATAGCCCGGCTCCAGACCCCTCACTCCTTTCAGGCACCTAGGTTGTCCCTGCGAACTGACAATATCCCGTCAGCCCCCTGACCACCCCTAGGTCCGTCCCTACGCAGCACAGAGTGGCAGCAGACGCTCTCCCTGTTTCCCAGTGTGCCTAGCTAGAGCCTGTCCTGATGACAGATCTGATCTCAGCAGCGCCTCCAAATGTAACGGTTTTTCTGAACCGGCCTGACCCACCCAATCTCACATTGGCCCCTGTGGTCTAACCGGCCCCCATTACAGTGTGGTAGTGTCTGGTGGTGCACCTGTTGGCAACAGGACTCCTGAGTCTCCCGCATGATGGTGTGTGGGGAGGACCCGTCCAGACAGGCAGCTGAGGTAGTGTGCTGAGTCTCACCTAGTTCCAGTGCAGCGCCTCCACCTCATCAGGGTCCCTGCGTCCGCAAGGGGATGATCCTGTTGAGGAACTCCTCCGTGGTGCTCCTCTCTGTACATTCACTCCACACATGTACACGAGAGGGTTTGTGAATGAGAACATCTTTATTGGTTGATGTGGGCTAACTGCCCCTCACAGTATATTCTTAGCCTCTCATTCTGCAGTCAGTGCCTCCCTTTAAAAGGTGTATCTCTCCTTAGATAGGGATTCCCTATCCCCGCAGGGATCACTGCCCTGTGCCATGTCCCTGGACACAGTTTCCTCTCAGTTACTATAACATAACTAGAACTCTTATTAACTCAGGCTAGTACTTGAACTTGAACTCCTCCCAGAACTGGATGCAGATCTCTGGCAGAACTAACTTTAGACTCAGTGCTGTGCCTTATGTACACTCTGGAAGCTGACACACCTCTGACATCACTAACCATGGAGTCAGAGCATGTGACTACTCCCATCCATACACAGGGCACCCCACCAGGGTGTGAGGGCAAACCTCCATAATTACTGCTGGCATGCCCACAACTTACCAGGCCTTACTGTCAGCAGGAGAGATGACTGTAGCCATTTTACATGACCGCTACATATATATTGTAGATATTTTTGTAAATTGTGAGCTGTCCCCATATTGATCTTTCTTGGCAATAAAGAGGGTGGAAGAGCAAGTAATGGTAACCTTGAGGGTGTCTGCTGCAAAGCACCAAAAGGGGATTTTGGAGACACCTCCCTGGCCCTTGAACTATCCCTTTAGGCATTATGTTCATTTTATTAGGTGGTGGTTTAATGAAACTTGAACAAAGTTTTTACACCTCCTTTACTACACTAGTAGTGTGGTAGAGTGATGTTAATTTGATTTCACTAGTTCACATCTGTAATGTTTATATTTTGTGAATAAGGGAAAATTCCATAGTTTTATACCAAAGTACTTTATATAAACAATATGTAGTTATGATTAAATCAGTGTTTTCTGGGGGCATGGTAAACATTCTTATTTTACATATAAACATTAATGACCAGAAAAAGTTAAACAAAAAATATGCTAACACAGGGAACTTATTAAATGATTCCACTGAACGAGTTTAGCTTTTAAAGGTGCAGTTCCTCCCAATATGACCACATTTGAAAGTGGGTTCCATGTGACTCCTTTTGAAACAGAATACAAACTAGAGATGTGCAAATTTTTTCAAAGTTGGATTGCACATTTTGATTTTTTCTGACTTTTGTCTTAAATTTTGCTTTTTCTTACCAAAATGTGGATGAAAATGAGAAAATAATGGTGACATTTTGAGCGAATGCATGGTAGATAGACATGTGACCTATATTTAGGGTCATGTGACCTGCACATTTACTTTTAATGCTTTGTGAATTTTATTTTGTGAACTTTGACATTTTGAGACGTAAAAAAATCCCCAACAACATTCATCTTGTTTGCAAATCTCTATTACCAACTTGATATACAGTGTATATTATTTGGTTTCCAAGATGTTTTAGATATTTTTTTGCAGTATAGTGTCCATATTGCAACTCCTACTGTTTATTCCCACTTTCTCCACTCTACATGGCAGCATTGCTCGGTTTTCCTGGTAGACTACTATGCAGAGGTTCCTTCAGACTTAGAAGCCATATTTATTTCAGTTTTAGGCTCATTTTCAAGAATAAACAGTTAAATAAATAATTGAACAGAGACAAATTTGATAGATAAAGTAAAAACTCTTAATGTACAATATGGTGAAGACATCTTTAAAAAAAATTATTAAAATTCCAGGCTATTGTGTCTTTAATGTGCTGTTAACTGTCATTTACTGTAGCTTTTTATCTAGTTTTCTGGCCGCAGATGTACTGGTCCACTGATTTTATACTTCTTTTTACCAGGCTTAGTTGTACAAAATGTTTAATGCAGTAAAGAGGCTAAAACTGACATGATAATTGGCTTATTTGCATCTTACTAATAGTAATTAAAAATACCACTTGTGGTGCATTTGCATATCTCAGACAGGTCTGCAATCTTGACTTTCCCTGTTATCGCTTAGCAAACAGTGCTCCCACTGCAGCCAGGGTTTCTGGGTAATGACATGCAAATGAGCACAGTATGACATTCCAGTTCTCATCAATTTAACATGGGCCCCTATAAGCTTATGCCAGCTGTATTACACAGCTTTTCAGCACAGCCTGCATTAAAGAAGTGCATGGCTGGAGACTTCCGGTGACGTCACTGCACATGCCAGCCTAAAGCGGAGCTCCTGATCCCCTCCACTAAGAAGGAGCTAGAAAGAGCGAAAAACACCCCAAAAAGCTTGGGAAACGTAAGGGCAGCACCAGCTAAAAGCCAGGATGGCAAAGCAACTGAAAAAAAAACCCACGCAAAGCGTTTCGACATACTTCCGTCGAAACGCCAGGCAGACCAGGAGGAGGAGAGCCAAGATGGCGCCGGCACAAGCGTGGCAAGTGCTCCCGCCCGCGAGCAGCCACTTCTGGAGCAGATAAACGCAAGCCACCTCATTACTAAAGACTAAAGAAGCAGAGATGTAATCGCGCGTTTCCACTCTTACGGCACCAAAGAGAAAATCCTGTCTAAACGCAGAGAGATGAACCAGATCGCATTCCAGGGAGAACAGATCCAGATCTATTGCGACCTGTCAAGAACCACTATTCTCCGCCGAAAAGACCTGAAGCCGCTGACGCAACACCTTCAAAACCACAGCGTGCGTTATCGATGGGGATTCCCATTTAAACTCAGCATCCACGCTAAAGGCAAGTCCTTCACGATCTCGCACATAGAAGAAGCCCCCAGGTTCCTGTGGCTCCTGGGACTCCCTGCACTACAAGGACAAAGACAAGAGGAAGAAGAGGATACGAACCTGCCGCGGCGAGGACGCGGCTCCAGATCTTTGGAACGCCTGGCCCAGCAGAAAACCACCAAAGCGACGCCAGGTCCCTAAAGACCCAGGAAAGAAATCACCAAGATGCTCCCTGAAAGGCTGACACCCTCTCTTCTCACACTGTGAAACAAACCCTCAAACCACCCCCCCCTCTCCCGCGCAACTAAGCTACACCATCCGACGAGACCCCCACCCAAAAACTAAATCTACCTGCAAAACCCCCTGCATGGTGTTCAAAGCACCCCCTTCCCACCCCCCCCTTCTCGCCACCACCTCACCCCCCCTGCCCCTTCCTCACACAGACGAGCACTCACACTGCAAGCACCCGACACTCGCATGTCTCGCCCGCCTTCACCGGTCCCTGCCCTCCCCCTGCCCGAGCACAAGGAGGAAGAAACCCCAGGCTGGGATCACCCCCGATCCCATCTACTTACCTGAGAGGGGCGGAGGAGGGGTCGAGTGGACGGAGCTGTGGGGAGACCCGGCGGAGCCTAACCACAGACGCAGAGACCTGATGGTAAAGGTAAACATAGGAGGAAGAGATTTACCAGAAACGCCCACAGGAGGGCGCTGTTTCATAAGGAATGGGAGCTCGACTCTCTATTTAACAGAAGGGACAATACCTAACAGGTTTCAATGATTTCTGTTAACTTGTCTCCCTTAGAGACTAGAGCTAACTAATAATGTATATACCAGAACTACACCCCCCTCCCCCTCCCTCCCCACCCCCCATCTTCTCCCCCCCCAATAATCTGAGCTAACTGCCTGCCTCCTGATGCAATTGAAATGTGTGGGATAAATTAAGAATGTGGTACATAGAAATGATACTATCCCGTAGACCCCATCCCCATCCCCTCCTCCCCCCCTGACCCCCCCCCCCCAATCCCCACCATTCGTTGCAAAAGATCTTTCCTAACTTGGATTAGCCCGGGTGCAAAAAAAATATGTGAATGTACTGGCAGGTTTAACTGAAATGTAACTGAGGAAATGTGTGTGCTCAACAAACATATGAGAAAATCCCGTTCCCCCTTCACCACCTATCCCTCTCCCGGTACCCTCCCCCCTGCACACTCCCCCACCCCTCCTCCCACCCCTTTCCCCCCCCTCGACTAATAATGTATATACCAGAACTACACCCCCCCACTCCCTCCCCACCGTCCCCCAATAGTATGAGCTTACTGCCTCCCGATGCAATTGAAAGATATGGGATAAATTAAGAATGTGGTTCATAGAAATGATACTAACCCGTAGACCCCCCCCCATCCCCTCCTCCCCCTGATCCCCCCCACCCCCCCCCAGCCATTGCAAAAGATCTTGCCTCACTTGGATTAGCCTGGGTGCAAAAAAATATATGAATGTACTTGCAGTTTTAACTGAAATGTAACTGAGGAAATGTATGTGCTCAACAAACATATGAGAGTATCCCATTCCCCCTCCACCTCCTATCCCTCCCCCAGTACCCTCCCCCTCACCCACCCACTCCCCCCCTTTACCCCCTCGACTAATAATGTATATACCAGAACTACCGTAGGACACAGTAGCATACAGTATAAAAAGAGAAAAAGGGTTACAGACATAAATTTGTAATGGAGGGCTTGGGACACGACCGCGGAGGGCTGAGTGTGCTCATGGCTCACGGTCGTCTCCACACGGGCAATAAGCCAAAAATCCAGATCACACAGGTGATCATGGTTTCCATTTTTGGGTTTTTTACCAAAAAACCCACTCTTTTTCTCTCCTCTCTCTATCTCCCCTTTCAACCCCCATACCCCCCCCCCCGAGCGATGCAGATATGCAAAGCAAGGTTAGGAGATTACCACCAAATAAGAGAAACACTGACCTCAGTGGGAAAGTGGCTAGATGGGCCACTAAGGTCAAGGGAACTGGACTATGGCTAACACGCGAGCCATAAAAATAATATCCCTAAATGTAAAGGGCCTCAACTCTAACAAAAAAAGAAGATTGGCTCTTCAGGAGTTTAAAAAGTCAAAGGGGGACATAGTGTTTCTTCAAGAAACACACTTTAACACAAACTCTCCCCCCAACACATTTAAGCAAACTTATCCCCAAGCATACTTTGCGTCCTCTAAATCAAAGAAAAGAGGAGTAGCCATATTGTTTAAAAACAATACACTATTTGCAGTGGATGAGGTTAGACCAGATGCAGAGGGCAGATATCTGTTGGTGAAAGAGTCTCTGGCGGGAGTTAAAGTTTCCCTTCTTAATGTCTATGCCCCTAACGAAGCCCAAGCCGAAATCTTGAATGGGGTTTTAGAGACCCTAGATCAACAAACACTATCCTCCTTGCTGATAGCAGAAGAGATGAATGTGGTCTACAACCCAGACATAGACAAAACCACAATAGCAGGTACGAACCAATCTAGTTGACTACGCGCAAACCCCATAAAATTTAGAGAGACAATCAAGGAGTTTTCACTAACAGATATATGGAGAGCCCAACATCAGGGACAAAGGGATTATACATTCTACTCAGCCCCACATCAGACCTACTCGAGGATTGATTGTTTCTTGGGTACCAACAATATTCTCCAGGCATCATCCCAGTCAAATATAGGGTCTATATCTTGGTCTGACCACGCTCAAATTGAGTTAATGCTCTCCCTGCCATTCGGTAAAAACAACAGTTACACGTGGAAACTGAACGACTCTCTACTAAATTCGAAAGAGATAGAGAGGACTGTTAAGCAAAAGCTGAGGGACTAATTTCAATTGAATAAAGGCTCTGTGTCATCCCCGTCAATGCTGTGGGAGGCACATAAAGCAGCGATTAGAGGAGAATTAATCTCCATAGCATCTCACAAGAAAAAAGAGAAACTTAAAAGATATAAAGAACTACTGTATCTATCCAATTAGCCTCATTAGAAAGGCAACATAAAGATACCCCGTGTAAGAAAACTCTTAAAAAATTGGAAAAAGCCAGACTAGATCTAAAGGAAACCCAAATTGACGAAGTGGAGAGAGCATTACGATGGACAAACCAAAGATACTACGACAAAGGGAATAAAGCAGATAGGTTTTTGGCATGCAAACTAAGAGGTCTGAGAGTTAAATCTCAAATCCCAGTAATTCGTACAAAAGCAGGGCCAACTACATATAATGAGAAAGAGATAGCTAGGGAATTCTAGAATTTCTACACCAAATTATACAACCTACACCCCCCCTGAGAGGGGAGCACAGGGTCCGAGGCAATAACAGAGTACTTAAATAACTGTAAACTACCGACTCTAAATGAGGATGAATCCCAAATGTTAAACAAAAGCATTTCTAAAGAGGAACTGATGGAGGCCATAGGCTCACTAAAAACAAATAAGACCCCAGGCCCGGACGGCTTTTCCATCCTGTACTATAAAAAATTTGTGAAGGTGCTCTCCCCATATATCCTTGAGACATTCAATTCTTTTCTGGAGGGGGAACCAATCCCGACCTCAATGTCCATGGCCAATGTAGTCATCATTCATAAGGAGGGGTGGGACCCCCTCCAATGTGGAAGCTATAGGCCTATTTCGCTATTGAATACCGACTTGAAAATATATAGTAAAATTTTAGCGAACAGGTTGTTTCCGATCCTGCCGAGACTCATCCATATAGATCAGGTGGGCTTCATTCAAAACAGGCAGGCCTCTGACAACACCCGAAAAGTCATAAACATAGTGGACTGCATACACCTGGCCGATACAAAGGCTATTCTATTAAGCTTAGACGCTGAGAAAGCGTTTGATAGAATCAAGTGGGATTTTTTGGATAAAACAGTATTAAAATTCGGATTCGCGGGACCATACCTGGAGGGCGTTAGAGCCCTGTATAGGTCGCCCACTGCCTATGTCAAGCTCCCGGGGGGGGGATTCGACTCCAATCAAAATTAGAAATGGCACCAGACAGGGATGCCCCCTGTCCCCACTCCTCTTCGCATTAACAATTGAGCCATTGGCAGCGACGATTAGAGAAGACCAAAACATCCAAGGTATCAAAATAGGGGAGGTGGACTATAAGATCTTCCTCTTCGCAGATGACATTATATTATCTATAGCAAACCCATTAATATCCTTGCCCAATCTCCAGCTACAACTAAACCAATTTGGCAAAATATCCGGGTACAAAATGAATAACGATAAATCTGAAATACTAAACCTAAAGCTACCAGATGCAGAGAGGGTAATACTACAATCCAAATTTAAATACAAATGGGCTGCTAATAATATAAAATACCTTGGAATTAAAATAACAAAATCATACCGGGAACTCTATAAGAGTAACTACCCCACGCTGTTTGAAAAATAAAAAAAGACCTTCAGCGATGGAACGATCTACAGATCTCCTGGATGGGACGGATAGCCACAGTAAAGATGAATGTAGTCCCAAGATTGTTATACCTATTCCAAACAATCCCGGTAAAAGTCCCGATAGCAGAACTTAAAAACATACAAAATAGAATGTTCCAATTTATTTGGAAGAACAAAAGGCCGAGAGTGGCGAGATCAGTAATGCTGTCACCTAAATAGGGGGGGGGGGGGTGGGGGTACCTGATATCACCAAATACTATCAAGCGTCCCAGTTAAAACAAGTGGTGTCGTGGAACAACGACCCCACCACTGCAAGCTGGTTGCAGATGGAGTCTGTCTTTGTGTCCCCTCGCTCCCTGACCTCGACCCTTTGGGGCGGAGTGGAGGGCGAGGGACCTCCCGGGAGATTTGAGCTGGGAACGATGAGGTGTACGTGGGAGATTTGGTCCAGATCCAAAAAGAAATACTCGCTCAATTCGAGTCCATCTTTGTTGACTCCTTTATATAATAACCTCGAGTTTCCCCCAGGGTGTATAAAAAACGAATTAAAAAAACTAAAGGAGCTCGGCATTGTAAGATTAGAGGACCTCGTGGTCGGAGGCAAACCTATGACATTCCAGGAGGTGCAAACAAAATACCAAGCACGCGATATCCCAATCTTTGGCTTCCTACAGGTTAGACACTTTCTGCAGTCAGTATCGCAGAACAAGAGCTTTCCGAATTTAACAAAATTTGAAAGACTATGCACAATAGGGGTGCACCAGAAGGGTCTGATCTCGAGGACAACTCGAGGACATCTCGAGGCTTTGACAACCACCCCACAAAACCATAATTATATGTTGAAATGGGCCGAAGACCTTGGGATAGAAATAGATAGGGAAGACTGGGAGGATATCTGGGAATCGGCAGCTAAAAAATCAATCTGCACGACCACAAAAGAAAATATATACAAAATCCTATTTCAATGGTACCTAACCCCGAGTAGGCTTAGCCAGATCTTCCCAGGCACACCTGATCTCTGCTGGAGAGGGTGTGGCCTGAGAGGAGATTTGGCACATATATGGTGGTTCTGTCCAAAGATACAGAGTTTCTGGACGCACATACAAAATATGTTGCAAGAAACCACAGAGCTAAGAATCCCTTTGGACCCGATGATATACCTACTGGGAAAGCCTGTGGAAGAGATCCCCTCGCCAGAGGGCAAAATGATCAGATTCATCCTCACGGCCGCACGCTGTTCAATATCAGCTGCCTGGAAGAACGTCAATGCACCTTCCAAGCAAACGGTGAACAAAAGGTTAAGAGAAGTCAAAACAATGGAGCTGCTCTCGGCCCAGCTCTCCCAAAATGTGGAAAATTTTCCACAGAGTTTGGGACATATGGTCCCCATCCTAGTCTAAACCCCAGACCAACCCCCCAATGCAGAGGAATACGGGAATAAGAAGCAACTACTAACAAAAGATTATCAGAGATGCTGAGGCTATGCACGCTCGGGCCGTATCTGACACCCCCCCTCCACACCCACCCCCCGTCCCCCTCTCTCTTTCTATTCTTTCTCTTACTCTGTCCTGTCATTCCAAATTGGTTAACCTTAAGAGTGGACAAACTCAAAGATACTCATGCATCTGAGGTCACCCTCACCTAACCCACGAAGGTATGGGGAGCCGTACTGTCAGAACAAATATGTACGTTTCTGATAAGCGAAGTGTTATAAAGCCGGTGAACCATTGTGACTACATGATTAAGTGTACTCCACTATTTATTGATGAGTCGGAAATGTATGATCTGTTATTCTGTGTAAAAAACAATAAAAAAATTGAAACAAAAAAAGAAGTGCATGGCCAGTAAACCTACTCATAGACACCTGTTTTGACTTTTTTGTTGCTCTGTGCTGCTCGGTAGGAGTCCTTCTAAGTGTACGGTACCTTATGGCAATCTATCTCCACATTGGGGGATGTACCATAGTGGAAAACCTCAGGTAAGTGTCAGAGGGTAGGCGTCACATGACGTCACGCATTATGTGATGTGCACTTCTTTGAACGCAGACACAGGGAGCCGGTACTGATATGCAGAGGCTGCACTACAGCACCTATGGCTCCCGTTTGCAAGTATATTTAGCACCAGGTACTCAGCAGTGTCAAGACCATACCTAGGAACAATTCAACCAAAGGTAATTAGTTCTACCTTTCCCTCTCCGCTGCCCCTCCCTTCCTTTTACTGTAGGGTTATATATGTAGGGCAAGTATTTTGACTTAACTGGTCAGTCTCTGACACTTACCTGTGGTTTTTCACTAGAGGACATCTCCCAATGTGGAGGTCGCCTGCCATAAGGTAAGGGGCACTTAGAGGGCTCCTACCGATCAGCACCTGTAGCTACAGTACAAGATACTCTACACCCATCTTTCCCTCAGCATTCTGAGAACAAAGCATAGTGGTTGCTCGATGTGTGCGCACCATCAACAGGCATTATCCCCATGCAAAAGGTGCCTCATGAGCAGCAGCCTATGCAGTATGCAGAGCCCTGCATGCTGCATAAAAATAATCTTCTTTCTTTAATCGTCTTTCACCTCCTTCTGTAATTATTTTCTTCTTTTGTTCTATCTTCTTCTTTCAATCAAACCCCATGATAAATTCAAACAGATGTTGCCGCATCAAGATGTTCTGCATAAATGAAACGTACAGGCCTAATATATGGCCTGTGACGTCAAATTTTAGGGTCAGATTGTACAGCTCCAATCCGATTGGCCACTGAATCATGTGACAGGCTTTTTTTAAAGGATATGATGTCATCTCCAAGTTCTCCTAGCTACAGACAGTGACAGGCTATCCTGTGGGGTTTGCCCCCCTCATGAAACCTCCCTGAGTGGCAGGAGAGCTGGTGACAGTGGGTCTGTGTTGCAGCCTATCATGGTGCAAACCCTGTGTCCTCCCCTTTTGCATGAGGGACGAGGTTCTAAATTATAGGAGTCAGTTCTCCTCTGCCCCTCCTGCTGGCAGAGATACACGAGGGCTGTACTGGATGCAGTGGTGTCACGGAGCAGAGTAGCAGAGCAACAGCACTTACAGATTCTTTGGAGCATGAGTATTACTCATACAATGCTTTTTTATCTTTTATGTTTGTGAGTTCATTTTATGAGCCTTTTATTGGGAATTAAACCATTTTTTGCACAGTAATGCACTAGGATTGGGCGCTTTTTTCTTCTATTTTCTATGTATATATATATATATATATATATATATATATATATAGTGCAGAATAAATGAGTTCTTCAGTATTAGGTGATACCTTTTTTATTGGACTAACAATTTATGTAATAGGACAAGCCTTCGAGAGTTATCCTCTCTTCTTCAGGTCAAGCAATACTGATATACAAAGGATCCTTTGTATATCAGTATTGCTTGACCTGAAGAAGAGAGGATAACTCTCGAAAGCTTGTCCTATGACATAAATTGTTAGTCCAATAAAAAAGGTATCACCTAATACTGAAGAACTCATTTATTCTGCACTATCGCAACTAGACTAACATGGCTATTTTCTGATATATATATATATATATATATATATATATATATATATATATATATATATATATATATACTCATCACATCTGCTGGCCAGCACCATACAAAGGCCTGAAAGCCCTACTCTACTTTATGCAACACTCTTATACCATCCTGCGGTGGTTGCAAAAAATAAAGATCCTGTTTATATACTTCTGGCTGAGTTGCAGTCTATTAGCCTGAAGTATAGGAGTAAGACTGTCATGGTAGGGACTGCCTGCAGTTATACTGCATCCTGCTGTAACAGGAGGCGCTGTCACCACATGGAAAGAACCTAAGGATCACCGAAAGCCTGTCCTGTTACCCCACAACATCGCGGACACTCAGCTCTCCGGGACCCTCACAGGTATGACCACTGCACCACAGACATCAGTAGCAGCAATCTGTTTCCAGAGAGGGGGGGAAACAGGGCTACATACATATAACTTATTTTTTTTAGTGCAGATTATAGAGCTTTTCTCTAATGAATTTACTCTAGGTACATGTTGTTTCCTTTATGATGCCTTAAACAACTTTTTAAACACATATCATTTAGCTGAGCAAAGGTTGTTTCTCTTTATTGGTTTGTCAGGTTTCCTCGCTGACCCTTTTTCTCTCTCCAATGGGATGTGACAGGGATGTCTGCTCGCTCCTATGCTCTTTGCTTTGGCATTTGAACCTCTTACAATGGGAGTTAGAAACCGCCGGACATACAGTATCTGGACTCACATTGTGATCTTTAGATTACAAAATCAACCTATTTGCTGACAATATTCTACTCACACTCACCAACCTGTTAATGACCACATCTGGATAATCTCCTAAGGTGTTTTTTTTTTTTTTTTAACTTAAATGTTATTGTAAATCAACACAGTATACATAAACATCATTACATTACAATTTCTGGGGTAAAACAAAATCAGGGGGACACATCTGGGAAGGGGAGTAGAGGGGGTGAAATGGCTTGGTTACTATCTTATTCTTGATTAGTCCAGTCTTTATTGTCTCTGCACAGTCACGGTCTCCTTAATTTCGATAAAATCTTTGAATAGAGCCCTCTAATAGCCAGCCTTAGATTACACATCAGAGGAGAACGCACCGGCATCTATCATAGCAAAATTGTGGCCATACTCACTCCCGGAATATCTGATTGAGCTTACCATGGCTGCCAACATTCTGAAATGTAGTGCTGGTATCATTGACCAGGCTTGTCAGTTTCTCCATTTGACAAACAAACCAAATTCTATTACGAATTTTAGAAATTTCTGGGATACCTTTTTGTTTCGATAGTGCTGCAATCTCGCATCTCGTTGCAGTTCCAAAATGGGCAACTAGTTTACGTGCGGATCTGGATAAACCTTGCACTGATCTATTTAGAAGGAATAACCAAGGATCCATAGGTATATCGAGGCCCAATATCCTTTGTAGTCAATTCTTAATTTCCCTACAGAGGGATGCAACTTGAGGACAAGACCAATTAGATTGTAAGCTCCTCGGAGCAGGCACTCCTCTTCCTTAATGTTACTTTTATGTCTGAAGCATTTATTCCCATGACCTGTTATTTATATTATTTGTTATTTATATGATTACAACATGTATTACTATTGTGAAGTGCTATACAATACAATACAATACAAGACCACAGCATACTGTATGCAACAAATCTGCCTGTTCTCCGCAGTTTTTTGGACACATTGGAGATTAACCCGGGATACATTTGGAAAGCTTAAACAGGGTGAGATACCACCTCATCATAACTTTATATGCATTCTCCTTTAATGTGGTACAAATTAACATCTTAGCGGCAGACTCAAATATATCAATCCAGTCCTCTTCCTCCAGGACCACAACCAATTCTGCATCCCATTGGTTCATATACTGCAATTTCTGCATAAACTGTACACCTGAACAAGTAACTTCTTTGTACACTTGCGAGGTAAGCCCACTCCTGTCTATCTCAAGTATACAGTACATCGTTTTTCGAAATTCGTTAGTGGGGAAAGTTTATATGTTTATAATAAAAGGCTTATAAAAGTTTATAATTAGACTGTAAGCTCCTCGGAGCAGGGACTCCTCTTCCTTAATGTCTAAAGCACTTATTCCCATGATCTGTTATTTATATTATCTGTTATTTATTGGATTACCACATGTATTACTGCTGTGAAGCGCTATGTACATTAATGGCGCTATATAAATAAAGACATACAATACAATACAAAAGGCCCGAAGCTTAAGGTAACTGAAGAATTCAGAATGGGGCATATTTTTTCTTCCCGAATTTGATTAAATGTCTTTACTATATTATCGTTTCCTAAATCTTTGAATCTAAGAAGCCCTTTCGGTTGCCAAATTGTAAAATCCTTTCATGTCAGACGAGGGGCAAAATCAAGGTTACTTAGTAGGGGGGCCATTAGCGAATTCCTGGTAGTCAAAGTGCATCTGAACTTGGTTGTCTCCCAGTTTTTTAGTGATTCGGTCAAGCGAATTCACCATCTTTTTTGAGGACCAGATTAAAGTCTTTAGATCTAAAGTTAGACAGGCTTCTCTTTCTAGAGCTACCCATCTTTTCAAATTAGGATTAATGTGCCATTGGATTAACAGATTTGGGCCACTTTGTAATAAGACAACAGGTGCAGCTAAACCACCCATCAGTGCCGGTCTTCCCAGAACTCTTCCTCTGATTCTTGGTTTCTTATGGTTTCAAATGAAGTATTTTATTCTGAGTTTATTTGTTAGACAATCTCAGGGACTGTTATAAGTGATTCATTTAATTTCCAATTTGCTCCGTGCCTTTCCAGTGTCATTTGGGAGCATCTTCTCTCTATCGGTGTGTGGTCTGACCATGAGATATCATGAATTTTTGCTGACCTTCAGGGTCAATCTGCTTGAGATAAAAAAAATAATCTATCCTACTAAGCTCTGATGAAGGTGTGAAAAGAATGTATACTCTTTTTCATTGGGGGGAAGTTCCCTCCATATGTCTACTAGATGTGTATCCCTTAATCCTTTAATGAGTGTCGGGAATTCTTTGGTTTATCTAGATCCCATAGATCTATCTTGTTTTGGATTCATCACCAGATTAAAGTCCCCCACTTCAATCGTGTATCCCTTCATCATAGAGCCCAATATATTGAAGAAAGATGAAAAAAATTGAGGATTAGACTCGTTCGGAAAGTATATGTTTGCTAGAGTAGGAGGCTGACCATGCAGCGTACCAATTAAAATGATAAATCTACTGACTTTATCTTTTTTAGATTGCTTCACAATGAAAGGAACCCAATTATGTATCAGTATTGCTACACCTCTCTTTTAACGCTTGTAGATGACAAAAAAATACTGTCTAGTTTTTGTCAAAATATTTGGGGGCATTAGTGTTACTGAAATGAGTTTCTTGCAGCAGGAGGATATCTGCTTTCTTTCTTTTATATTCTGACATAGCCAGTCGTCTTTTGCAAGGACTGTTAAAACCTTTAACATTGTGTGATATTATTGTCAAAGACATTTTAGTATTACTAACCTGTTGCTTGCTTGAAAGCCTAGTGGAACTGGACCGTGCGGAGAGCCCCAGGACCATTGAGGACTCAGATATTTTCTGTAACCATTGCATGCCCTTACAGTGGGATAGGGAATGGGTGACAATTGGGAATGCAGGTTGGAAAAAAAGATAAACAACCACAAGAAAACAAAAAAGGAATAACACGAGCCTGACAAGCAAGTCTTTGGCTCGTCTGCCCTTGATAGGTCCTCATACTTTGGGACAGAGAAAAATAGTATTTTAGGGTAAGGTAAAATAGTCCCAGGGTAAGGTGATGGAAATGCCAATGGACCCAATGGGCTTTTAATGTGATGAGTACCAGTGTACCACCACCTATTTGGGACAACATGCGAACAGCGAGGAGAACACCACTCACCCACCGCCCCTCCTCCCCGGCCTCTCAGACTAAATTTTAATGACGAGAGCAATAATTCTGTGCAATATAAAACAACCATAAACCACACATAATTACATTTGAACTTTAACACTAAACCTTGAACATTCAGTTCTCTGCTGCAGCCTAGTTAGAATTGTTATCATTTCGTCCCCTCTAACAGCATAATTGATATTCTTACTTATTAGAACTTATAACATTTCATTTGATACTATTTTAATTAGGTTATCCTATTGGGACAGAGATAATTTTTAGTGAGCCTAATCGACTAGTATTCACTAACTATATATAAAGTCACTAATAGAGCCAATTTACAGCTTTAATGGTGTCTAACCCTCCCTGACCCTCTCTGTGCCATATCAGTGTGAATCGTATGATTTTAAGGGAAGACTATACTCCCATACGCTAGGGTTTCTCCATCTCTAGCTGCTTGGGCCGATTATGTGAAGGGGCTTGTTTGCTTGCTATCTAGGCATAGTGACTGTCCAGTGCCCAGATGTTGCTGTTCAATTTATATGTGTTTACTAACGCCTTATAGTACTGATGTAGTCCTGAACCTCTATTCTGGGACAGCTTGTACTATTATATAAACATTAGTAGGATAACCAATTTGTCCCTTTGGCCACCTGCCCACAGTTCACCTGGCTCCACTTCCTAAAACCCTCTTCTACCCTTATGCCACCTCTGTATCTGTTAATAAGATTTGTGCTTTCTCAGCATTGGACCCGGCCTCCTCATGGGGCCTATACTACTTCTGATTTTTTGTCTGTGCGGCTGTTTGCGGTTTGCGCCACTATTAACTAATACATAGTCCCACTGATTTGATCCCACAATGCTTCTTGTGAGGGTTGTGAGGAGCCAACAATCCACAACTGGGCCCTTGGGACACTTCCACCCTCCCCCCCCCAGTCTCTCAGATAACAGGAATGGTAATTTCCTGATATGGCATTACCTAGTCAACAGTCTCCGCCTGTGGCATGACTAACTGAGAACAGATTGTATCTTTGAAAATTTTGTTACTGAAGTTCCGCTCGGAGTCTTTGAATTCTCTTGTAAAGTGCAATTGGGGCACTTTCCGTTTAAGTCGTTACTCGTTTTGGTCCGCCTCCATTTCCTGCTGGCCACGTGAGGATCGTCCTTTCCTCTCCCAAGGAGCTGACACTTCTCCTGCCAGCGGGTTTGTGACAGTGAAGGGGGTAACCAGGTTCACTGATAAAGGTTAAGCCCACTTGGTTACCTCTGATCCGTGTGCTGAGGTCCTAGAGTGTCAGCTCTGGGACCCATATGTCATTAATGCACAACTGTGACAGTGTTCAAATTATGCGACATTAAATATGTATTTGTGTGTTGCCTTTCCTGGGGTGTTGGGACCGGGAGATTTCTAGGCTGTAAGTTTCAGGGTGGGTTTGCTGAAGAAAGTCTTTACAGAATGTGTCTATGTATCAGGGTTCCGGAGTTCTGGGATACCCCAAGAGTTGGATCCAGGAATCGAGTGAGATTCTTGGATGCAGCCAAGCACATTACTCTGGGCAAACTCAGAATCTCAAAATGATATTATGACTCACCGCCAGGATTCCTGCTGTAGCATCTTCCAGACAAGGTAAACGGGCATAAAGGGGTTAATGTATACCTGCAATCATACACGGTCGGGGTCCTTAGTATAAAGAGGGGTCCCTATGTCACGGTAACGTCAGGGTTATAATATACACCAAATAATCTGGGTTGAATTGAATGAGACTGTGGTATAATAAAGAGATTTTATTCCTTAGAAGATAGGTGGACACACAGTATTGAGCAAATAACAAACAAAATATATACACTTACTTGGGAAGGGGAGAGATGAAATAGCCTAGGACTCAGGCTAGCAGTTCATCAGGCATCAGGATACAAAATGAAGACAACGAAGACAATGGGCATAGAGCTTGCAATCGCTTATATGGGATCTGGGCTCTATCCCTTAACATTGGGACTCAGGCATTGGATAACAATTACCTGGACCCCATTACCTTTTTCCAGCTAACGTGGGAAGCAAGATAGTACCTGCCCACAGGGGGCTGGAATTCTTCTAGTCAGAGGTCCATTTCCTTAGCCCCACTCTAAAAAGTTGGCATCTCCAAGTCTGCCAGATGGGGATCTGGCCCATGGAACTCTGACTATAGGTGTGAATTATGGCACTTAATCTAAACAGCCATGTCCTGCTCTATCTCCACACTGTATATACAAT
Organism: Ascaphus truei; assembly: GCF_040206685.1. Lineage (NCBI taxonomy): Eukaryota > Metazoa > Chordata > Amphibia > Anura > Ascaphidae > Ascaphus > Ascaphus truei. The sequence goes on along the minus strand of NC_134487.1, from coordinate 255,739,563 downwards.
CTGGGGGGATGAGCCTTCGATCAGTGGTTTCCCTGTAGACACACTGTCGCCCTCTGGCCATTAATATACCTCATGGGCCAGTAACTTTCGCGGGCTTTACAGTAGGCATGAAATACAGTAAACAAAAGAAAATAATAGTGCGCAACCAAAAAAAACCAGATTGTGATACTAGAACAGTGTCTATTGGTGAATAAAAGTTATTAACTATACCCTCCTTGATAGTTTGTAAAAAACAATAAAATCAAGCACAACCCTAATGTGGAAGTGATAGAATTACATAACCATACATATCTGTTGGTGAAATTAGCGTATGCTGCTGTGTAAATGGAGTGGCTCAAACACTCCCACGAGCTAGAAACAAAAGACAAAAAACAAGCGCAAAACGCAATAGTGAAGTATATCAAAAAACTTTAAAGTGTTAAAAGGGGTAATAAATGCATACATCAAAGGATTAGAACATAAGCATTTCATGTATCAAATACACAGGTTACCACACGGCCGTCAGCAGGATAGGCGATGATGGAGAAATCCTCAGGTGGGTATACGTCTGCACACTCCAGGTGTTAATTGGCTCCATTGCTGTAATCGGTCACCGGCATGCAGATCATCTCACGGCCGTTGTTACTGCACCTCCATAGGCAGCAGAGAGTTCTTAGCGTTAAACAACCCCACTATGTGCTGATTTGACAGTGTCTCTCAGTCCACACAGGAGTTATGCATGCACGAGCAGGAGTCACCAGTACCTCGTCTCCACGCCTAGCAGCCAGTCGATCGGCAGTGACGTAGCACCTCGCGCAAGCGTGTGACGTCACACAATGGGCGGATCTCCAACAGGAGAATTCCGAGCAGAAAGTCTCTTGATCAAATGCACTCAATTGACATATACGATTGGACAAATAAAAGCGCTAATCCTACGCGTTTCGTATCTGGATAATACTTCTTCAGGGATAAAATCATTGGCATTACTCTGGCACTATATACCCGCACCTCTTCACACATTGGTCGGTCAATTTAGACCGGAACCCAATCAGATGCGTGGAAATAGTCACCTGGGAATGTCATTGATATACATGGAAATAGTTAAAAACATCTCTTTAATGCATAAATAACATAAGCTGCAAAAGAAGAAAACATATAAAATTAGTAACAATCTATCATATATATAAAACACACTGATGCAAAACAAACAATCAGTTAAATTAAGTATACTACACTTGTTCAATGGATCCGAATTTCGGCCCTAAATATAGATTCTAAGAGGCAGAATTTATCTAAACCAAAATTGTTTATAAAATGTTAAGTAAAAAATTGATAAAAAGTTAATAGGAAATCAATAAAAAGCCCACACATCCAGCTCTTCATTTAACCCTTTCGGGATCATGCAATCCAATTTGTGAATCCAATAGGACTCCTGAGCTGATAATGCCTTGACCCTATCTCCTCCCCTTCTATTACAGGGAACATGTTTAATACCCTTAAACGTAAGGCAGGAGGGATCTTTATTGTGATATTTCAGATAGAATCTTGACACACTATGTTTGTCATAACCATTTTTAATATTGCGGATATGTTCCTGTATACATATTTTTAACATTCGTTTCGTCCTTCCAATATACTGGAATCCACAACTACATTCAAGGAGATATACTATATACATAGAATTACATGTGATAAAATCCTCAATATTGAATTCTTCATTCAAAGACTTTGAGACAAACGTCTTACGTTCTGTATGCATATATTTACAAATTGAGCATTTGCTACAATGAAAATTACCCATTGGTTTCGTACCAAGCCACCCAATAGTGGATTTGATACCTTGATTATGCCCAACATCACTCGGGGCTAAAAGGTTTTTCAGATTACTGGCTTTTCTGTACATGAATCTAGGTCTATCGACCAAACTGCCGCCCAAAACCGGGTCACTACAAAGAATGGCCCAGTTCCTGGCCACAATCCGCTCAATATCCCTATGAATTGAATTGTAATTAGTAACAAAAGCCACATCTACCTTATTTGATTTAGTATTGGTGGTATTACTCTTAACTTTCTGTTTCAACATATCATTCCTATCCATCTGTTGTACCCTTTTGAATTCTCTCTCTAAATAATCTGAGTTATATCCTCTCTGTACAAAGCGATCAAGAAGTTTATTCGCTTTTTTTAGAAAAATATCATTGCTGCTACAATTTCTCTTTAACCTCATGAGTTGTCCCCCTGGGATATTCCTAATCCATGTGTTTTTATGGTTACTAGTGGCCATTAACAGATTATTCGTATCTACTACCTTGAAAAATGTTTCAGTCTCCACCTTACCCTCAGCAGTAGAGGTTAATTTAAGATCTAAATAATCAATCTCCTTGCTGTCGGTATGGTGTGTGAACACCAAATTGTGTTCATTGGTGTTGATGTATGACATAAAATTTTTAACTGATTCAAGGTCCCCAACCCACACACATAGGACGTCGTCTTTATAGCGACGCCACATGACAATGTTGGTGTGGAATGGGTTATTGGCCCAAATGTAATTGTCCTCCCAGTCTCCCACATACAGATTTGCGAAACTAGGGGCAAACCGTGTACCCATAGCTGTTCCGCAAATCTGCAAGTGGAAGTCCTCAAGGAACATAAAATAGTTATGCTTGAGTATAAACTCAATACAACTGAGAACAAAGTCCCTATTTAGGGAATGCAGCTGTGAATCCCCCTTCATAACAGTTTCAACTGCCTCCAAACCTTCGTATGTGGAATATGGGTGTATAGCGCCTTTATGTCACAGGTCACCCATCTATAACTTTCTTTCCACTCAAAGGATCTGAAGAGGTTCAATACTGCAGTTGTATCCTTTAAGTATGAGGGTAATTGGACTACATAAATCTGGAGGAAAAAATCTACATATTGCGACACATTAGCTGTCAGGGATTGAATCCCTGACAGAATCGGTCTTCCTGGACGGTCAACAATGGACTTGTGTATTTTCGGTAGATGATAAAATATAGGTATCCTTGGAAAAACTGGGTAAAGAAACGAAAATTCAGCATTGGTAATGACTGACAGGGAAACATTTTCATCTAGGAGTATTTTCAGTTGGGATTGAAACTCCAAGGTAGGATCTTTCTTTAATTTTCTATAAAAGGATGGGTCCTGCAATGATCTCAGTGCTTCTTTTTCATAATCACTGTGATTCTGCAGTATGACCCCTGCTCCCTTATCAGCCTGCCTTATAATCAAATTTTTATTGTCTCTAAGCATTTTAAGGGCCAAATTTTCCTTTATATTGAGATTCTGTTTAATCTTACCGATATCGAAATCTTGCTTTAACACATTGAACTCGCTATTCACCATCGTAAAAAATGTTTCTATGTGGTGGCCCTTAGATTGGGCAGGGTAAAATTTTGATTAGGCCTTGAACGAAGTATGCCTAATAATGGGTTCAGAACCCTCAACCACTGGAAGGGCTTGTATATTGCTATCACCCTGAATAACAGGTGCAGACTCCATTTCACACTTCAAAAAATGTCTTTTGAGGGTTAAATTACGTGTGAATTTATGCAGGTCCTTGAATAACTGAAATGATTCGGTCCACATGACCGTGAAAACGTCAGGCCTCGACCAAGGACATTGATCTGATCCTTTGTTAGAATATTTGATGAAAGATTAAAAATGCCTTTTTCTATTGGGGGGATCCTTCTTGTTGACTCTCTTTTCTTTTTAGCATTGGTCCCACCTCTACTTCCCCGTCTGACAGAGATCTTTTTCTCTGTCTGGCTGGGGGAGGATCTGGGGTCCTGACCTTCGAATATACCCCTGTCTCTGATGGTGGTGCTAACCTTGTCTTGACCAACTCTAAAAAAGAAGGTGACGAACGACCTGGTGATTGCGAATATACACTACGTTTTTCACCTGTAGTAGAAACCTGTGGTGAACTAGAATAGGAATCTCTCCTTGTGGTTGTATGTTGTTTATGACTATATTGTTGTGCATTATATCTGAAATTAGGTTTAAAATCACGAATGTAGTTCTTGCCTCTATAGTTAGGATTACGGACATGATTATCCTGCTGGTGGTGGGAACACTCCCTCTCACTGTTAGAGTTCCCGCCACCAGCATGGAAACCAGCACGTGACCGGTCACCGGATCTATATTTCTGTTCATGGGGATGTCTTGGTCTGGAGTGAGATGAACCAGATTTGTCTCTTTTATTGGGAATGTAGGCATTACTCACTACTCTTCCTCTATCTTCCTTTCTAGCCCAATCCCTCTGCCTATTATTGACATAATCACACTTGTCCCGCATGAACTTATCATGTTTGGATTTGAGGAGTTCTTCTTCCTCATTCTCAAGCTTACTCTTAAGATCATGTTCCAGATCTGAAGAGTCGGTGTCAATCACCAAAGGTTCAAGGGCCATTATGGTCTCAAGAATATCTTTCTCCAAACCTTTAATTGTATGGTTTCTCTCAAAGATGATAAGCCTCATTAGATCCATTGAACAAGTGTCCAGAATTCTATTCCATTCTTGCATAAAATGCGTATTGTCCCTACCAAAAGTGTTTTTTTTAGGACTCGCAAGCCTCTCGAAATTCTTTTGCAATCCATGTAGCTTTGGATTGTCCTTTTCTCAAGCCATAATTTATTCTCACTGAGTAACAGTTTCTCTAAATAAGGTAGATGTGGCTTTTGTTACTAATTACAATTCAATTCATAGGGATATTGAGCGGATTGTGGCCAGGAACTGGGCCATTCTTTGTAGTGACTCGGTTTTGGGTGGCAGAAATGGTCGATAGACCTAGATTCATACAGCAGCGGCAGCTCTTATTCGAGCAAATGCCGCTGGCTGTATGAGGCTGGGAAGCGGGTAGCCGCGGCGCGTGGCGGCGCACTGTGACGTCACAGTCACAAGCGCGCCCGGCTTCCCCGTCTTCCCCGGCTTCCCCAGGCTTCCCCGACACCCCTGGAGTTCAAATCTAGGTAAGCGGGGGTGCGGGGAAGCAGAGGGGCAAAGTAGAAGCCGGGTTCGGGGTGTCTTTGGGGGGGTAATTGCGCGCGATGTGGAGGGGGGGTGCGTGGGGGAAACGCGGCGGCACGCGTTTTTGACTGGCGGCAGCTGGGGTAGATCCCGGCATGTCGCCGGCATTCACTCGAATTAAAGATGTCGCTACTGTATACAGAAAAGCCAGTAATCTGAAAAACCTTTTAGCCCCGAGTGATGTTGGGCATAACCAAGGTATCAAATCCACTATTGGGTGGCTTGGTACGAAACCAATGGGTAATTTTCATTGTAGCAAATGCTCAATTTGTAAATATATGCATACAGAACGTAAGACGTTTGTCTCAAAGTCTTTGAATGAAGAATTCAATATTGAGGATTTTATCACATGTAATTCTATGTATATAGTATATCTCCTTGAATGTAGTTGTGGATTCCAGTATATTGGAAGGACGAAACGAATGTTAAAAATACGTATACAGGAACATATCCGCAATATTAAAAATGGTTATGACAAACATAGTGTGTCAAGACACTATCTGAAATATCACAATAAAGATCCCTCCTGCCTTACGTTTAAGGGTATTAAACATGTTCCCTATAATAGAAGGGGAGGAGATAGGGTCAAGGCATTATCAGCTCAGGAGTCCTATTGGATTCACAAATTGGATTGCATGATCCCGAAAGGGTTAAATGAAGAGCTGGATGTGTGGGCTTTTTATTGATTTCCTATTAACTTTTTATCAATTTTTTACTTAACATTTTATAAACAATTTTGGTTTAGATAAATTCTGCCTCTTAGAATCTATATTTAGGGCCGAAATTCGGATCCATTGAACAAGTGTAGTATACTTAATTTAACTGATTGTTTGTTTAGCATCAGTGTGTTTTATATATATGATAGATTGTTACTAATTTTATATGTTTTCTTCTTTTGCAGCTTATGTTATTTATGTATTAAAGAGATGTTTTTAACTATTTCCATGTATATCAATGACATACCCAGGTGACTATTTCCACGCATCCGATTGGGTTCCGGTCTAAATTGACCGACCAATGTGTGAAGAGGTGCGGGTATATAGTGCTAGAGTAATGCCAATGATTTTATCCCTGAAGAAGTATCATCCAGATACGAAACGCGTAGGATTAGCGCTTTTATTTGTCCAATCTTATACTGCTGCGGCCAAGTTTATTCGAGCATTTGCCCGTTCTTGGCCGCAGCAGTATCCTGGCGCGCGCCGGAGGGTGACGGGCGCGCACCGAAGCAGAGGAAGAGCGCCCTCCGATCGGGGCGCTCTCCCTACCGCTGCCGGGTCCGCCGGGTCCCCCGGAACCCCCTGCCGCCGTCCCGCGATCGCGGGACACCAGGGCTCCCTCGGGGAGCCCTGGACGCGCGTGCAGGGGGCGCTGGCACCCGATGATGCGTGACCGCGCATCGGTGATGCGCGGCACGCTGAGGGAGTGCGGCTCGCAAGCCGGGACATTTCCCGGCTTGCGGAATGAGCCGCACTCGGATAAACTGTGTCGGCAGTGTATGTCAATTGTGTGCATTTGCACAAGAGACTTTCTGCTCGGAATTCTCCTGTTTGAGATCCGCCCATTGTGTGATGTCACACGCTTGCGCGAGGTGCTACGTCACTGCCGATCGACTGGCTGCTAGGCGTGGAGACGAGGTACTGGTGACTCCTGCTCGTGCAGGCATAACTCCCGTGTGGACAGAGAGACACTGTCAAACCAGCACATAGTGGGGTTGTTTAACGCTAAGAACTCTCTGCTGCCTATGTAGGTGCAGTAACAACGGCCGTGAGATGATGTGCATGCCGGTGACTGATTACAGCAACGGAGCCAATTAACACCTGGAGTGTGCAGACGTATACCCACCTGAGGATTTCTCCATCATTGCCTATTCTGCTGACGGCCATGTGGTAACTTGTGTATTTGATACATGAAATGCTTATGTTCTAATCCTTTGATGTACGCACATTTATTACCCCTTTTAACACTTTAAAGTTTTTTGATATACTTCACTATTGCGTTTTGCGCTTGTTTTTTGTCTTATGAAATACAGTAAACCTTACAACAATTTATACATATCAAAATACTCCGTTCGGTTGATCTGAGAGGGCTGGAAATTGGCATGCAATTATGCCGAAGGTGTGACTGCATGGTTGCCAAATTTCAGCCCTCTAGGTATCACCGAACCGGAGATAGCAATATTGGGTTTTAAAATGTTATACAAACCACATTTCTCCGCCGTTGAAGTCAATGGCGGCAACCCCACTTTATACAGTAAACTATACTCCGTTCGGTTAGTCTGAGAGGGCTGGAAACCGCCATGCAATCATGCCGGAGGCATGACTACCCGGTGGCCAAATCCCAGTCATCTAGCCCTCACCGAACCGGAGATAATGATTTCAGGTTTCTACATTATTTGAAATCGGCAACACATTTTTCCTCATGGTGGCCAATGGCGGTGACCGTAACTTATACACTCAAATTCCCTCCATTCAATTAGTCTGAGCGGGCTGACAATTGCCATGCAATCATGCCGGAGGGGTGACTGCATGGTTTCCAAATTCCACCTCTCCACGCCCCACCGATCCGAAGATAAGCAGGTGTGATCATTTTTGATTTGATCATTTTTGAAAACTAACATCTTTTATCCGCCATTGATGTCAATGGCGGCGACCATCGTGGTGGGCGCAACCCGGTTGGGGTCAAGAGAGGGTGTCCCCACGAGTTAGGGGCAGAAAGAATTTTATCGCTAGCTGCCCCAGAACCAAAGTTATAAATTTTAATAGGTGTTGAACTTGGCCGTAACCGAGTTCTCACTGCAATTAAGGGATCAAAGCTCTTTCAAGGAAACAGTAGCGGCACTCAGATACTGCGGTTTGGCAGTCATCTAACATGGTTACAATGTATCATGTATTCCTTAGAAAGCGGATTCTAGGTATTTCCTATTGAAATGCACGGCTCCATTCTTTTCAATGGGGAAACTCCGCTTATCCTCTCGGGCTCCATCTGCTGGTCTTTCTAGGTATATGGCCAAAAACCTCTCAATCTCATTGAATCCTATGGAGCTCCAATGGCGACCTATGGGACAGTGCCGGCTAATGGTGGGTGAAAAGGCGGGAAGGAGAACAAAGGGCCATAAACATTCAAACACAGAGAACCCTTTCCCTCCTGACCTGATCCCAGTGTTTGTGCTTGGTGTATGCACTGTATGAGCAGGAACACATTAAAACCAAGGGGAAGACCTTATACAAAGGGAATACATTTTGTGCTGAAGCAGGGAAATGCATACAAATTATTACACATAATTACATTAACCCCTCCCCTCCTGGATGGTGGTAGGGGTTGCCAGCTGGGGAGAAACCCCTTTATTACTGGGCTAGCAACCCCCGTCACACCCTGGTATAAGGAGAGGTGCCCAGATACATGTCCAGGTACCCTGAACCTGGTATAGGAGTTCATGGGGTGCTCCAGCTAAGTGATATAGCTGGAGTGATATCTTGTGTGAAAAAGTTTTAAAAGTTATTTCTAAAGTGTGCCAAGTATGATGCTAGTGAGTGTAGGCAACATATAATCTCACTCCATTCCTAACACCAGAACAGGGACTTATATATTTTTATCACACACAAGACAGTATATTTTATTAAAGAGTTAAATGTAATAGGTATATGTACTGATAACCTGTGAATGAACTGTGGGATTTTCAAGTCATGGATTCTGAGAGACCAGATGTCTACCAAGCTTGCTGCCTATGGTCTGTTCGGAGTCCGGACTTGAAAGCCTCATTGATGCCAAGGTGTTGGAACAGGAGGGGTAATGCAGTTCTGCTTGAGTACCCACATCCTGAGCTAACACAGGGCTGTCCAGCCATCATTTGCCAGATCCCAGACTCTGTGGAGCCAGGACAGTGGGTGGGCTCAGTATGCAAAGAGGCAGAGGTGCCAGGTTGGCGCATGACCTTTTGCAGAATGAAAAAAGGTACACACCCGGCTTTACAATACCAGCAAATTGGTGATTGGCTGTCAGGAGAAATCGGTGATCGGCTCTGATATGCTGTAGAGGTTTGTCAATGGGATACTGAAACCCATGAGGAGCATTACAGCCTATGAGGAGCACAGATTCCAAGCGCCAAACCAACAGCGGCAAATTCAAAGAAGCTCTGTGCTGAATAGATACGAGCCGGCTTCAAAGATTTTGACTCATGAATTCTTCTAAGTCCCACTTCTGAAGAACGTAGGGGTCGCATCTGGTCGAAATTAGTTCCAGGACTTTTGTGAGTACCTGCCTGTCATTGGAAAGGGCTCCTACAGAGGTCATTTTTGTGACTTTCATTTAAAGGACAAGTTAATTCATTAGCCCCGTTCCCAGTAAGTGTGTTAACCCTGTAAATTGTGTTACATTGTGTGTATGTCTTTTCCTGAAATAAATTACAATTTATTTTACCTCCCTGCTTTGCTCAATCAATGATCCCGGTATAAAAAGGTGTTGATAAACCTGGTCTCCCATAACAGGGTGAGTAGGAACTTGATTTTGATTCTGAATCAGATCCAATTTGTGGAGGAAAGCGTCACCGTCGGATTATTCCTTCAGGATATTAGTGCGCCCATTTTTAATAAACAAGAGAGCAAAGGGAAAAATCCAACAATACTTTATCTGTTTTTCTCTCAAAATTCTCGTCACCGGCTGCAACTCTCTTCTTCTGGATAGTGTTGTTGGTGAGAGATCCTGGAAGATCTGCATTTTAATATTTTCAAAGGTGACATTGTTAGAGTTTCGTGTCCGGAGGACAAGTGCTTCTTTAACTTTAACCTTATAGTGGGAAAATCTGATTATCACATCTCTTGGGAGGTCACCCGTCTGTGGCTTGGAACGTAACGCTCTATGGCAATTATCCAATTCTAAGGCTGCCTCCGTTTTATCTGGCAGTGTGGCCGTCAACGATCTTCCAATAAAGTCCTCTACCTCAGTAACTCTCTGGTATCGCTCTAATTCTGACATTATTCCTGCGATCTCTATTCTCAGATTCCTCCTATCGGTCGGTTATGTCAGCTAGCTGGGATCTCAAGTAAGCAGTTTTCTTTTCATTTTTGTTCACCACTTTAATAGTTGCATCAATTTTTTTTTCCAGCTCTTCTGTTCTTTCGCCCAAACACCCGATATCTTTTCGGATAGCTTTTAATTCTGAATAGACAACATAAGAGAGAAACACTGAATGGAGCAAAGGCACTACCACCTGGATAAGTCCCTATATATTGCACTCAGCGTCTGTGGGGAGGATCACCCTACTCAATGGTAATTGGTGCAGTCAGAAACCATAATCTGGTCCTAAATGCAATGTGTAATGAATGACTTAAAAACCATTTATTGGATATACACTAAAATAAATCGGAACCAGATTATAACAATGTGAGTACTTAAACAATGATACATTATGCTATATCCTTGTAAGGAAAGTGTATCTAGTAACAGTATTAGTTGGCATAACGGACAAAAATACTGTGGAAGCACTAATGTGTAGATGCAGACAAGTATATTAATTACTTGCTGACAAGTGCTTCTAATGACGTTGCCGAGGTGGCGGGCACCAACCATATACTCAAAGTCTATTGTGAGCCGTGCGCATTTCTTGCGTGTTTAGCAAATGCTGAGAGACTCTCTGCTTGTACTCATGTGACCACTGTTGGTGGTACTGTAGATAATGAAACAGAAGACAGGGGTGCCCAATGCTACAAACAATTTGATGTAGCATTGGGCACCCCTGTCTTCTGTTGTGTACATTTGCCACGCACAGTAGCACTCATTTTAGCATAAATATATATTCATGATGTGGTGGATGTAGGAGTTTGAGAATACCTGGGAATATGTGTGTTACTGTAGATAACCAACACTACAGATCACTGTGTGATACAGGATGAAGATATAACCCTATACTCTAATTAGCATAGAAACCCCACGAGACACATGGGATAAGTGGTGTGGAAGCAGAGTAGATATGAGATAGAACTGTAGGCTCCTATGGTTCTACAAAGCAACCACAGCAGTGCACACACAGTAAACAACCAGGCAAACCCACAGCTACGGTATCACCATGCAAGCCTGCATGGTGCCACTGATATGCAAGAGGGGTGGGTATATGATCAAGCAGGCATATGTGGAGAACTGGTGACAGTAACAGAAAACCTCTGCAAACCACTAACCCTGGCTGAGATTAACTACACACCGTGTATGGAGAGAAAACAGGAAATCCCTACACACCAATATATACTCTCCCTGCAGGGTGGTAGGACATAAAGGACGTGCCTACCAATCATATCACAAGATCCCACTCTCTAACCCTAAATACATGCCCCTAAGCATGAGCAAACAGGCATATGTGTGGAACTGGTAATAGTAACAGAAAGCCCCTGCAATACACTAAACCTGGCTGAGATTAACTGCATACCGGGTAGGGAGAGAAAAAGGGAAATCCCTGCACACGAATATATACTATCCCTGCAGGGTGGTATGACAGTAAGGACGTGCCTATCAATTGGATCACAAGCTCCCACACCCTAACCCTAAATACATGCCCCTAAGCATACGGGGGGGAAAAGGGTGGGGAGAGGAAAGAAAAGAGGGATAGAAGATCCTCATCACTTATCTGTGCTGTCCCTATTGGAGCGTAATCAGTGCTGCTTGGTGCCTGGATGCTTGCTGCTGGCTGCTTAGCGCTACTCCACCGGTATACCGATCATGCCTGACTCAGTCTGCAGGCTTGGCGCATGTCGCAGTGCGGTGACGTCATAATGCTATCCCTCTGATGGCCGTTTCGCGTTGGCTTCTTCCTGAGAGGGCAAAGTCACTCCCCCCTGCAGCTGCTTTTTATATGCTCCTGCTGCATGGAGGGAGAGAGCAGGGGAGGAGTTACCACTCCACAGAAACAGCACTGATTACAACAGTGTAAATAACTGTTTGGAATGTGAAATAAAAACAGGAAAACAATGGTTAAATGGCTATGAGAATAAGCCCTGATGACAAGAACAAAAAGTCACATCTGGACAGTTAAAAGGAATATACAGAGCAATAACCACCACAAAATAAACATGCCGATATACCAACACTAAAATGATGCCACAACTGTTAGCCTGAATGTGTTCAATATATGAAACCTACAGGAAAGGGGTGAATAAAAAACCTTCATTCAGGCCGTTAGGGTTCAGGGTGTGAAGATCATAAATCCAACGACTCTCCCTTTGGAGTTATATTTTATCCCAGTCTCCTTTTCTGGGCCCGATGGTAACCCTGTCTATGCCACAGAAGCGGAGATGACTGGTGTCGCCGTTATGTGCCTCATTCACATGGCGTGCAAGAGGAGTCTCCAGATGGTTACGAATAGAACCAATTTGCTCTAATATACGTTGCCTGAACTCCCGACGGGTCTTCCCCACATACTTTCTGCCACACCCACATGTGGCCAGATTGACAACTCCTGAACTTTTACAGTTTATAAAATGTTTGATAACATATTGACGAGAGTCATCCCAGTTAGAAAATGTTTTGGTGGGGACTATGAACTTACAAGCCCTACATGTGCCACACTTGTATGTACCAGTGGGACGTTGTGGAAGCCAAGTTTGATTAACCATTCTGGCAAGATGGCTATGCACCAGACGGTCTTTAATATTCGGGGCTCTCCGGCTCACCAATGTACTGTCCCGGCGAGCTTTAATCGAATGCGGCTGCCTCCGCGGCTTAAAAATAGCTGCGGACAGATCGCGGCTATCTTTGGCCGTTTTCGTCCGGTTTTCCAGCGCCTCAGGCGCTTTCAATAATAAGCGCCAATAGCGCTTATCTATTGAAGCGGCCGCCGCGCGGGAAACTCCATTGCAAATCGGAGAAAAGCCCCGCGGTTGGCCCGCATTAAACCCGGCAAGCTTTAGAATAAAGCTGGCCGGGACAGTAGGATGGACCTTTAAAACTGGCCGGAGGTCTTCGTCCTCGAGTAGTAAATGCCAGTGGCGTTTAAGAATGTGATTGACACTGCTCCATTTGTTATTATATGTGCCCATGAACCTAACTAACTTGAATTCAGAGATCTTAGATCGTGTCCCATATAGCAAGGTTGTCTGTAGCGTACGTTTGGCTCTCATATAGGCTTTCTTAATACAGCCCTTGCAGGAAACGAAGAGTCAACAGTTTAGCTTGTTCCTCAAAGTCAAGATCACTAGAACAATTCCGTCGAATGCGTAGGAATTGGCCTGCGGGGATGTTCTCTACCAGATGGGGTGGATGGTGCATATTGGCTAGAAGGAGACTGTTTGTGGCAGTCTCCTTACGATGCAATGTTGTGCCTAAGGTGCCATTGCTAGTTTTGATAATTGTAATGTCCAGAAAATGTAATCTGTCCATCTGGACATCACATGTGAACCGTAAATTAGTCCATTGATGTTTAAGACATCAATGAACGAAATGAGAGACTCCCTGGTGCCACTCCACAGAATGAATATATCATCTATGTAGCAGCACCAGAGGTCAACCAATTGGGTGTGTTCCTGCATGTCCTCACCAAAGACGACAGTCTCCTCCCACCAGCCCAGGTACAGATTGGCATACGATGGTGCACATGTTGTGTCCATTGCCGTACCCTGGGTCTGGTGGTACAGGCGCCGTCAAAAAGAAAGTAATTATTGGTAAGGACAAAGTCCAATAGTTGGATGACAAAATCATTGTGAAGATAAAGGTCAGTGCCCCGGCCTCGTAAGAAATGTGCAATAGCAGTGAGCCCTCTGTCGTGTGGAATGCTTGTGTATAGGGCCTCCATGTCTAGGCCCACAAGTAAGGTATGGTGGTCTGTCAAAATGCCCTCCAACCTCCATAGAATGTCAGTCGTGTCTTGAAGGTATGAGGGAAGACTCTCGACGAACGGCCATAAAATTTCGTCCACATATTTGCTGGCGTTTTCCATCAGGTTCCCCAAGCCTGACACAATTGGCCGACCGGGAGGGGGTCTCTGAGTTTTGTGAACCTTGGGGAGGCTGTAGAAGGTCGCAATACGTGGTGTCCTCCCCAAGATTAACTCATATTCCTCGTTTGGTTGCCACCTTCGACTGCAATCCATTCCATAGAATGGTCAAGATTTGGGCTCAAAAGATTGCTGTAGGGTCGGAGGGGAGAACCCTATAACAGGAGGTATCTGAAAGCAATCTCATATTTTCAGCAACATAGTCACTGATTGAGAATGACAATATTCACCCCCTTATCGGACGGTTTGATTACTATCTCCTGATTTTTCTGTAATTCTAATAGGGCCGACTGTTCACAATGAGACGGCGACGTCATTAGAAGCATTAGAAGCACTTGTCAGCAAGTAATTAATATACTTGTCTGCATCTACTCATTAGTGCTTCCACAGTTTTTTTGCCCGTTATGCCAACTAATCCTGTTACTGTTACTATATACACTTTCCTTACAAGGATATAGCATAACGTATCATTGTTAGGCATTTTTTTAAGTACTCACATTGTTATAATCTGGTTCCGATTTATTTTAGCGTATATCCAATAAATGGTTTTTAAGTCATTCATTATACATTGCATTTAGCACCAGATTATTGTTTCTGACTGCACCAATTACCATTGAGTAGGGTGACTCTCCCCACAGACACTGAGTGCAATATATAGGGACTTATCCAGATGGTAGTGCCTTTGCTCCATTCAGTGTTTCTCTCTTATGTTGTCTAATCATTTGCCTTTATACACCGGTCTGTATTTTTGACCTCTGGTCTATTTAGGTACAGCGGGTTCTTCCCCTTTTTTTTGTTCAGAATTCTGAATAGAGCCAGGTTTTCAAGTCACCAAACAGTTGCTTCATAGCATCAATAGTTACCGCCTGACCCCTCCCTTCGGACCACTCCTCCATCTTAGAGTCATGCTCCGACTCCGATCCTCTGTTGGAGGTGTGATCTGTGGCTCGCCGTGCCCGCGCAGTACCTTAATGTTGAAAGTATTGCACCAGATTTTACGATATTGTTTTCTTTGGGACTCTGTTGACATCTTGGGTGGTTTGGAAAGGATTTTCTGTTATCACAGTGCTTTAGGTATGATTTTTATTCTCAGGTTTTTGTTTAATATTGCTGGGGTGTGGAGGAATTTTCACATCAACGGCCATTCCCCTCGCCGTCATGCATGCACCTCAGAAGAATTCTTTTTTAAGGGGGGAGAGGGTGGGGGTGCATCCTCCCCTGTGGAAGATAGACACGTCTCTCTCTCTTTAATTTTAATGATTTGCGGGATATTTTATTATCAAAGTCCGTGGTCAGTAATTTTAGTTATTAATGAGTATTGCAGGTAACTGCTGTGTCTTTTCTCTGTTGGTGGAATTTTGCCAATTATGTGATGATTGCCTGGTGGACGAGGCAGCATAGCCACCTCAGCAACTCCCAAGATAGAATCAGGCTGCTTCTTTATTTATTTTTATTTGGGGGGTCTACAAATCTGAAGGTCTGACTCAGTCAGTCAGCGGGGCTCAGCGAGCCAACCATGAGTCAGTCCAGAGCAGGGGTCAGACCAATGCCCCGAAAAACCACATCACCACAGGTCTCACTCCATAGGGGATATCACTTACTTCAGCTGCATCCTGTGGTAGCCCCTTCTCGGCCTGCAGCTGCACCTCACCTCCTTTCACTGCCTCACAGCAGCCATTTTTGGGTTAGAGGGGGAGACCTGATGATCATGCGCCGCCCCTACCTGCAAGCGACAGATCCCGCCATCAGCGGCGATCACCACAGTGATCCCCCCATCTGTAAGAGGTCCCAACCGGTAGACAATGGGGCGGGGGAGACACAGGGACGTGCGCTCCGATGACGCTCCGATGACTACACCACCGAACCAAAATGGCCACCACTCCCCTCAATGCAGCTCCGCCGGCCAATGGCAGCTCCTTCATTGTAATAATACAATCCTCCTGCCTTGTTTGTTATTGATATATATGATTTTTTTTTGCCCATCCTCACAGTGCAGCCTAGCACCAAGCTTTATTTTTTTTTTTTTTTTCAACTTTCATTTTTATTTGTGGAAAGCATATATACAGAAACTCACCTCCCATAGGCATACATTATAGGCCCACCACAATTTTATGATGAACAGCTGTTAACTTTAACAGCACTAGACGCACCACATGCAAAGACAAAAGACAAGACATACTTGACTCACAGTACTGGGGAGGGGGGCAACACTAGGGGTGGGGGGGGGAAAGGGCGGGGGAAGGTCCCGTCTGTTGCTGGAGGAGGGTCCGAGAGGTCCTGAGATGTATAGTTGTCAGCTTTTCCGGCTCTGTTGCGCCGTATAAGTGTTGGGTGGCTCTGACTAGCGTGTTCCTACGTCTGATTCTAGTCTATCACATCCAAGGAGAACCCATCTATTGTTATTAATGCAAAATTGAGGCGGCGTCCAACCCCGGGATGATAACTTGTTCCAGCCAAGGGTTCCATATTTTTAGAAATTTAGTGCCAGAGTCGTTGACCCAACTCGTCAACTGTTCCATCTGGCAAACATGCCAAATTCTGTTCCTGATTTTGGGGATAATTGGGATCTCATTCTGCTTCCACAATGCCGCAATCTCGCAACGGGTGGCGGTCGCAAAGTGCATGACCAGTTTGTGCGTCGTTCTAGACATGCCCTGGGGCCGCCTGCCCAACAGGAACAGCCACGGGTCCAGGGGGATCTCTAAGTCGAGCATCCCTTGCAGCCAATCTCGAATTTTTTCCCAAATCGGTACCACCCTTGGGCAAGACCACAGCATGTGTTTAAGGTCAGCTAATTCTCCGCACTGTTTAGGGCAGAGCGGAGAATAACCTCTGACAAATTTAGATAATTTGACTGGGGTGTGGTACCACCGCATGAGGACTTTATATGCGTTCTCCTTTAATGTGACACATATTGAACTTTTCGCTGCAGTTTGCAATATGTATTTCCAGTCATCGTCCTCTAAAGTCTCCCCTAGCTCTGTCTCCCACTGTCGCATGTATCGTAGGCGAGGGGAGTCCTTACCAGCCGGACAGACTACCTCCCTGTACATCCGAGATGTCAGTCCCCGTGTGTCCGTTGGTCTGGAACACAGCTGTTCAAAATTAGTTCATGCCGGACGAACAGGAAATTTGTTATAAAATGCCCTGACCTGGAGGAATCTAAATAATTCTGAATTTGGGAAATTTGATGCCTCTTTGAACCAATCGAACGTCTTGATAGATCCCTTACCCCCCAGGTCCTTTAATCGATTATACCCTGCCTGCGTCCACTTTACAAATTTATCACTCGACAGCCCCGGAGCAAAGTCCGGATTGCCCCATAGGGGGGACATTAATGTGTGGGGGGTGGTTAAGATAGCTTTAAATTTAGATGTCTCCCAGACCGCCAAGGAGTTCGCCACTGCGCAGAGCGGCGTTCCAATGCCTTTTTTGCATCGTTTTGGAAGCCAGATCAAGTTATGGAGTGCAACTGGCGCACAGCATTCTCCCTCCAATTCTGTCCATCTTCTATTTGTGGGGTCCGCGTGCCACAGAATAATTTGGCTTAATTGTGCCGCTTTATAGTACACCAACAGGCAAGGTACCGACAGTCCTCCTTTTACTACTGGTTTAGTCAGTAAACTATTTGCAATTCGTGGGCGTTTTTTATTCCAAATAAATTGGATGATGTGAGCTTGAAGGGCTTGGATCTCAGATTTAACCAGCGGTATTGGTAGGGTCTGAAACAGATATAGTAGCCTAGGCAGCAAGTTCATCTTTATGCTACTAATCCTGCCAAACCACGATATCCCGTAACCCGCCCAAACCCTGAGATCCTCTTTGAGCTTCTTCATCATCTTGGGGAAGTTTGCCTTATATAAAGTATTATAATCCCTGGTGATATATACCCCTAGATATTTGATAGCGGAGGGTTGCCATTTGAAATTGAAGTTTAGTTCTAATAGTTTTTCAGTTGGTTTTGGCAGATTGATATTGAGCGCCTCTGACTTGGCCTGGTTAATTTTAAACCCTGAGACCATGCCAAATGTGCCCAGGATCTCAAAGACATTGGGCAGGGTTGTCAGTGGCTTAGAGATCGTTAGGATCACGTCGTCTGCGTACAATGCAGCTTTATGATGCTGACCCCCTGTCTGAATTCCTGTTATATTGGGGTTTAATCTTATATGGGCTGCAAGGGGCTCAATGCAAAGGGCAAAGAGTAGTGGGGACAGTGGGCAGCCCTGACGGGTCCCGCTCCGTATATTAAACAGTTCCGATGGGAAACCTTGGTGTCTTACTCTCGCAGTGGGACCTGAGTATAGGGCCATTATGGCCTCCAGCAGGCGGCCCCCAAACCCAAACACCCCCAGCGTCTCTCGTAAGTAAGACCAATCAATACGATCAAATGCTTTCTCGGCATCCAGGCTCAACACCATTGACGGTATATCTTTCTTTTTTGCCAAATCAATCAGATCTATTATCCGTCTGGTGTTATCTGCTGCCTGTCTGCCTGCAATAAAGCCTACTTGATCCGGGTGAATCAGACCCGGAAGGACGCTACCCACCCTGTTAGCTATGAGTTTGGAGAAGATTTTAATATCCGAATTAATCAGGGAGATTGGCCGGTAGCTCTTGTAGTCTACCGGGTCCTTACCGGGTTTGTGGATCACTGAGATTGACGCCTGGAGCATCTGGGTCGGGAAGGGCTCTCCCTCCAGGATCCCATTAAATAATTTCAACAGATGGGGGGCTAGGACCTTACAAAATTTTTTATAGTATAAATTGGAGTAGCCATCGGGGCCCGGGGCTTTGGCTGGTTTAAGGGACTTAATTACCTCTGTTATCTCTTCCAAGGTGAAATCACCTTGTAAGGCCTCTTTCTCCGTCCTGCCCAGGGTCGGGAGCTGCGCCTCCGACAGGAACCTCGTTAAGGTAGCTGAAGTTTTTGGACCGTGGGTAACCTTGTCTCCATCATACAGTGTAGCATAATATTTCTGAAATGCTTCCACTATCTGTTTTGGATCGGAGGTAAGGACGCCCTGTCGTGTTCGAATTGTCGCTATCCTGAAATTTGGGAGCTTGTTTCGGAGCTTATTGGCTAGTAAGGTATCTGGCCTGTTGGCTTTTTCATAAAATCTGCGTTTGGACCATGCTAACTCCTTCTCGGCCTGGGAGGATAACACCAAATTAAGGGCCGCTTTAGTATCAATTAATTCTTGCCACGTGTTCTGGTTTTTGTCCGCGGAATGTTGTGCAGTGAGGAGTGTTAATTTCGCCTGCAGCTCATTTATTTTAGAGGCTTTTTCTCGTTTCCGCTTACCGGCTATGCTCATAAGGAATCCCCTGAGAGTAGCCTTATGGGCTTCCCAGAGTGTGGCCTGCGACTGCACGCTTCCTTTGTTTTCTCTAAAGAAATCCTTTATCCGGTCCTTTATCGCCCTCTCGGTAGCGGGGGCTTTGAGGAGAAGCTCATTTAGCTTCCAGTTTGCTCTGGGTCTGTCTAGGGGCCTCATGCAGAGAGCATCGTTATTTCAAAACTCGCCATTTTTTGTTCAATTTCCCTCAGAAAACGGCATAAAATGGCGAGTTGCGAAAAACGCGCCATTTTTTTATTTCTATGTTTAAAACTCGCCTCGCGGCTGGCGAGAACCTCAATCGCGCCATTTTTAAAACTCTCCGAATGCAGAGAGGTGCGAACGGCAAGTAGCGGCTGTTCGCGCCAAAAAAAGGCGCGATTCTCGCATTTTTGCCGCGCCACGAAAATATGGCAAGATGGCGCTCGCCGCCTATAGTAAAGGGGAAAAAAAAGGCGCGAATTTGTTTTTACACGTTTCTGAAGCGCGCATCTCGCCAATTTAAACTCGCCACACGCATCCATGTTAAACATAGCAGAATTCGCACTTTTCTGCATATGGAGAATAAAACTCTCCAAAAAAGCTACTTTTTATGAAATTCGCCATTTTTAAAATTCTATGCTCTCTGCATGAGGCCCTAGGTCTGCTATCCTGCACCTCAGCTCGATAGGTGCGTGGTCGGACCACGAGATCTCATGGACCTCTGTATGGCCCACCACTGGAACCACTCTGCTTGACACTAGGAAGTAGTCTATTCGGCTGTATCTGTCATGAGGGTGCGAGTAAAAAGTGTATTCTCGGGTCACGGGGTGTTGTTCTCTCCACACGTCCGTCAACTGACAGTCGTGGAGGCCCTTGCGTATGGTTAATAGGTCCTGTCTATGGGCTGTGTTAATTTGAGTGCATCTGTCCAGGTCGGGGTCCATTGTGCGGTTTAGGTCACCCGCGAGAAAAATACTGCCCTTGGCTATTTTATGTAATTTGGCAAAGAATTGTTCGAAGAAAACGGGGTTTTGCTCACAAGGGGCATATATTGAAGCTAGAGTTACCTGTTGGTTTTGTATTATGCCCGTTAAAATTAGGAATCTACCTTGTGGGTCTGCATATTGTTTGTCGATGGTCAGGGCAAGTCTATTGTGTGTAACTATTGCTACACCTCTTTTTTTGACATCCGCAGATGCTAAGTAAAACGTTCTATAGCCCTTATCTAGAAATTTTGGATGGTTTAGGCGGGAAAAGTGAGTTTCCTGCAGGAAAATAATATCGGCCTTTCTACGGTTATATTCTCTGAAGGCAATTCTTCGTTTAATGGGACTATTGAACCCCTTCACATTATGTGAAATCATAATAATGTCACTACTCATCTGGGCGATGTATTCTGGACCGTCTGCGTATCAGCTGATCTGGAGTAATTGATGTGGATATTCGGCTTATCCTGCTGTGTCCCGTTCGGGTATCTCTCCTTCTCGGTGTCTGACATCGTCCGACCTCCTGCGTTCCATATCTGGATCTGTAGGGACTGCGGCCCGCGGCCAAGGGGGGGCGACACATATAGGGGGGGTGGGAGGGTAACATGTAGACAAACAGAGAAAAAATTTATTAGAACAATGGTCACTTGACCTTGGTAACAGTACCGCGGTCTCGTGATCCTCGCCCCTGGGCTCCCGGCGGGGGAGAACTGACGCGCACCCATCTGGCGCCCCCTCCCTTCCCGTGCCGCCCAACCCTCCCAGGGGACTTTGCCGGGGACCCCGGATGTTGTCCATAGAGGCCCCGACATGGAGCTCATGCAGAGGACAGAACCGGCTTGAACCCCACCGCCCGTCCCCGCCCTGGAAATGGTCTTTGCGAAAACAACGGAAAATGTTAACATTAACGTGTCAACTTGAGGCTGTACTAAGCCCCTACTCCCTCCATAGAATTCCTGTGTTCTGGACACACTGCCCCCTCAGAGTACGGGGGTCGTTAGGGTCTAATTTCCTCCCCCCCTCCCCCCCCATCCCAGCTGTGTATATTCCACCCTCCTGTGGCCGCGGACTTCCATATGTATCCTGATCTCCCCCTTATGTCATCTAATGGGCGGACCGGTTTATTGCCCCTATCTGATCGCGTCTGGTTTCTCTTGGGGCAGAGGGTGTGTAGCTATTGCTTGCGTCCCTTCTCTATAAACCTCATCCTCTCCTTGCTTGTTCTCTATAACCTCCCCCTACAATCCTATCAACCTCCTCATTCCCATTTACTTTCCTAACCTAGCTTATATCTCTCATTTCGTGACAGCCCGTGACTGCTAGCCTTCCTTTCTATCACCTTCTGTGCTCTTCCCTGAATACCTTCTTGCTTCCGCTACTTGCTATCACCCGCTATCTACTTACACATCCCTCTCCTTCCGTCTTCACTCCTATCTAAACTTGCTTATCCCTGTTCACTTTCTATTGCTTTCTCTCTCTGCTCTGATTCTACCTATATGGTCACTTCCTCCGTCCATCTTTCTTTCTTTCAGTCTCTTGTTGTCCTACCTCTCTTCTGATCCCTCCTCTACTCCTCTCTCCTACTTCCCTTTCCTTCTGGTCCTGCTGTGTGCTGTGCGGAGCCTCCCCCTGCCCTTCGGAACAATTCCCCTCCCCCTCGTGTCCCTGGTGGTGTGGCCCTCTGGACACCGGTCTTCTGTTCCTGCAACTGCTTTTGACCTCCTCCCTGCTGCTGGCGGACTCCAGGTGGTGCTGCAGTATCTCGTGGTAGCCTCGGAATCTCCTCGGTTCCGTCTATCTTCTCCGCCTCTCGTTCGTGCGCGCACTCCCTTTCCGCCTCCTCCAAGATGGCCGTCTCCTAGACCCGCCCCTTCCGCTGATGTTTTTCCTTTGGCCGCCATCTTGGAATGGGCCGTCCTCGGGAGAAGATGTGTCTGCTACTGCTGCTGCCGCCGCCCCCTTCAACTGGGTATGTTTCCCGCTAAGTGAGCGCTTCCCGCCTACCTTGCTTCCGCATTCTGCGTGTCATGCTGGAAGCTTTCCTTACCCCATTTTGGCCGTCATTTGGGGACCACGAGGTGAGTGTAAATTCTGTTTGCAGGGCGTCTGGATATGGGGATACCGGCCAGTCAGCGTCACGACGATGGTCCACAGGCTCGGGGGTATTTGTTGAAGGGAGTTCTTTAAAGTTCTATTTGGGGCTGTGCAGTACTTATAACTTATAACGTGTAACTTTAGGTTTTAACTGAGCAGCTTCGTTCGTCTGCTAAAATCCACTAGCTTAGCTGGTTCTTGTGAGGTTTGGGTCCTGGGCAGCACTTTTCTTAGCCGTTTTCCCCGCTGTGGACCACGAGGGACCCGGGCTGGGCTCCTCCGTCTCCCCCTCCGCGGCCACAGGCCGTGTGCCCAGGCCCAGTTGTTGTAGGAATCTTGGGCCTTCTTCTGGGGATTTAATATGGATCAGCCGGCCATTACGTAAGACCATGAGGCCAAAGGGAAATGTCCATCTGTAACGGACCGCTTTCTCTCTCAGGGCCCTTGTTATCGGCCATAGGTCTCTCCTGCGGGCTAGAGTGATGGGGGAGAGGTCCTGGAAGACCAAGATTTTGGCTCCCTCAAATTCCATGGAAGGGGTATTGCGAGAGCATTTCAGTATTTCCTCCCTCGTGCGGTAGTAGTGCAGGCGAATTATTATATCCCGTGGGGGGTCCGTGGGTTGCGGTCTGGATCTGAGCGCCCGGTGGCAGCGGTCCATGTGCAATAGGTCTGCGGGGGACTCTGGGCATATATGCTGTAGCCATCTTGTCACGAACTCCTCGCAGTCCCCCACAGACTCAGGGATCCCCCTGAGACGCACGTTATTGCGGCGGTCTCTGTTCTCGGCATCCTCTTGCCGCTCACGGAGCTCATTTATCTGAGCTTGGAGATCCCCCGTTTTTTTAGTGTTTTTTTTCGTTGCCCTCACATTTGTGTCCAACTGCACCTCTATGTCCTGGACCCGGGACCCCAGGCCCCCCACTTCTTTAGCTAGAGCCCGGATCTCTGCTTGCAGGACTCCTTTTAGGTCATTGTACAGCCGTTCAATATCGCAACGGCGAACCGGTAGGAGTCCTTGGTCACTCGGCTCTCCGTCTCCCTCTGATTCAGAGCC
Source organism: Ascaphus truei (assembly GCF_040206685.1). Taxonomy (NCBI): domain Eukaryota; kingdom Metazoa; phylum Chordata; class Amphibia; order Anura; family Ascaphidae; genus Ascaphus; species Ascaphus truei. The sequence goes on along the minus strand of NC_134487.1, from coordinate 255,716,105 downwards.
CGCGCAGGAGGTGGGGGCCGCTGCCGCCGATGTGCTGCGGAGTCTCCCCTCTCCGAAGTACTCGGGGAGACCCTTCTTGTTAGGGGTCTTTGACGGTTTTTTTGACATCTTGAGATATCTGCTCGTTGTTTGGGGGAATTATAGCTGCTTTTTTTGAGTTGATCCGTGTTTTTTATATTGATTTGTCAGAGCGGGGCACGGAGCATCAGGGTTATGCTGCCATGCTGTCTGACCTCGCGCATGCGCTCCAAGCTTTATTTTTTATGTTAATTTTACTTCATTACAGTAATTATTTTTGTAATATATATTTGAGGGAGATCTGAGGAGGATATGTATAAATTAGTGATTTATTTGAAAGGCTGAGCAAAATGAGAGTTTGTCTATTGTGGAGTGCCTATATGAAGATACATGCGGTTTTGAGAACCCGGTCCATATTATCATATATTTGAGGAACATAATTGTTGATCATTAAAAGGTATTATGAGCTTGTACTGTACACGTATGACAAATGGACATCATTAATGTAGTTACTAAAACTAGGCACTACAGTTATGTCAAATGGATGAAACTTGATTAACAAATGTCTTCATTGAATAGTGTGTAGTTAGAGAGATGCTGAGAAAATAGCTCCAAACATAAACAGATTGCGCTGTCTGTCATAAAGTAGTGAATATGTTTTAAAACACCCTTTAAAATGGTACAACTTTTTTTTATAAGAATCTGTATTTGTATGCTTATGTATTACTCGTCTTTGTGAACCAATACATCTTATATAGAATCATGACTGAATACTGAACAGCATATATATCTACAGTAGAGCTCAGAAAGCATTTGCTCTCAAGTTTTTATGCAGACGACAAGCAAGAATAACCTCCTTGAACTGAATTATCCCTCTATAGCATGGTTCAGTGAATATCATTATATTTCAGCACAGCATGAGTGATTTGTAAGGCCAAAAACATCAGCAAAAAATACAAATGTCACAGAAATATTGAAACACTAGTATAATAAAGCACACAATCATAAATACTTTACATTGCAAGGTCTAAGGAACCAACATAGTCACACGGTGGAAAATTAAAATGTTTTCAATCTGAATGCCTGAGGTGATATAATGTAAATGTATTATTTTGACAGCTAAATTTATATACACTGTTTATGGACATTTCTGAAGTTGTTTAATAGTATAAAGAATTATGCTGTAAATGGGTTATGAGGGTGCTGCTAGTAAAACTATAATATACTAGTTAAAGAGCCTGGCTTTGCATGGGTCTCTCTCACTCCCCCTCTCCCTTTCTCCATCCTTCTCCCTTTCCTCCCTCCTCTCACTCACCCCCCCCCCCCCCACTCCCCTACTCTCTTTCTCTCTCCCCCCATCATCTCTCTCTCCTATCACTTTCGTTTAATACCTTATGATGTCCCCAATTCTTTCCACCTCTCTCAAGCATTCTTACTTCCTCCTCACGTGCCAACGGACTTCCGGTCTTTCTTTCTTCATCTGCTTTTTGTGTTAACTTTATAGCTGTCTGACTCTCCTTATCTGCCTCCAGGCTATGTGTATTATGATTTCACCAGTATGATGATACGTGCCAGATACATAGTCTACCAGGTACAACACCCAGTGGCTGACTTGCTTGAGAAATTGTAATAACTCTAACATTTCTAGAAGCTCCCCCTTGGAGTGTTCAAGAGGATCGAAAACCATGATAATGTAGTTTACTTATTTTGAAACATTAAGTAATCCTTCCAAGTTTGAGTGCTCTAGGTCTTACAGGTTGGGCGTGCATAATGAGACACAGAGACAAGCGAATAGGGGTCTATGTATTAAGGAAATTTTGGTGCAAAACCGGGGCATTTTAATCTTTCATCTAGGTATCAAAACATTTTGCACCAATTTTGCTCCATCTGTCCTAGCTTGCACCTTGGGGAGTGTCAGTAGGAGAAGTTGTGGAAGAGTGCACATTTTATATATGTACAACGCTGGTATCATGATTTTTGCATTTTATTTCCCCCCAAAATCCTCCATATCTTAAGTAGCTTTAGTTTAATAAAATAATGCATCAGATGTAAGAAACTGTTCTTACGTATGCTGCAGCTCAGCTCCAAATGTCAGAGCTGTGCATCTAAACACAGTTTTCTCTACATTGATACATAAAATCAAATATACTGTACATAAGAGGAAGCATTGGGGGTCCGGACTTACAATCTAACTTGCCTACTAGTTTATTGGGAAAGGAGTACATCAGTGATAACTAATATAATTTGCACTTTACAGACACATCTGATCATGAAAAGATTGTACAGCTAAACCCCGTTATAACGCGCCTCGCTATACCGCGAATCGGTTATAACGCGGTCTGAGCATGGCAACCGAATTGAAAGCCTCCATTTTGCCGGCTTACCTGCATCTCAAATTTTCCATTTTGCCGCCTTACACTCTCCTCTTACAGCTCATCTCTCTCCTCTTCCTGCTGTCCACGTGCTCATCTCTCTGTGCTCATCTCTCTGCCCGTCGTGTGCCATCGGGGTTTTTTTTTTTTTTCAAACATTCAATTCAATGCTTTATTGACTACCAGACACAGACACAAATAAACATTAATACATTTTGTACAAAACACATGCAGGGATTGAACTCGGGACCTTCTGCTACCAATGCCTTGCTTCTTACCTCTACACCATAGGCTTGGTGTGACAAGACAGAACCTATAAATATATTTATCCTCTACAACACAAGCTACATGTCAATGTGCAATGTGAAATCTTAAGTCTATTTCTAGCTGTCTATGACATCATACAGTTCTGTGGTCTAGTGGAAGAACTTCTTACCAACATATGCAAGGGTCCTGGGTTCAATTCCTGTATGAAATGGTATAATTAACTTTTTTAATAAATTATTATTTTAATTATGTTGTATAATTTATAAATATATAATTCTTTATTATTCTTTATTAAATAATAATTATTCATTAATCAATAATGATGTATTAATAATAATTCATTATTAATCATTCTTTATGATTAATTATGTATTATTAATAAGTATGATTATTAATTATTATTAACAGTTAATTAACTAATTAATAATTATTACTAAATACTTAATAATAATTATTAATACTTACTTATTAATGAAACGTATTAATACTTACTAATTATTAATAATAATTAGTAAGTATTAATAATTGTTATTAATAATTAAGTATTAATAATTACTTAATTATTAGCACCCAATTAGTAATAATAATTATTAATACTTACTTATTAATGAAACGTATTAATACTAATTAATAATAATTAGTAAGTATTAATAATTGTTATTAATAATTAAGTATTAATAATTACTTAATAATTATTAGCACCCAATTAGTAATAATAATTATTAATACTTAATTATTAACAACAATTATTAATACTTACTAATTATTAATAGTTATTAAGTATTAATAAGTTTTATTAATAATTAAGTATTAATAATTATTATTACTAATTGGGTATTAATAATTATTAGGTATTAGTAATACTTATTAATTAGTCAAAATTATTAATTGTTAATGATAATTAATAATCATACTTATTAATCATAATATAATTAATAATAATAGTATTATTAATTAATAATTATTAAAAAAGAATAATTAATAATACTTAATACATACTTATTAATTAATTATTAATTAGTTAATTAACTGGTAATAATAATTAATCATCATACTTATTAATAATACATAATTAATCATAAAGAATGATTAATAATGAATTATTATTAATACATCATTATTGATTAATGAATAATTATTACTTAATAAAGAATAATAAAGAATTATATATTTATAAATTATACAACATAATTAAAATAATAATTTATTAAAAAAGTTAATTATACCATTTCATACAGGTATTGAACCCAGGACCCTTGCATATGTTGGTAAGAAGTTCTTCCACGAGACCACAGAACTGTGTGATGTCATAGACTGCTAGAAATAGACTTAAGATTTCACATTGCACATTGACATGTAGCTTGTGTTGTAGAGGATAAATATATTTATAGGTTCTGTCTTGTCACACCAAACCTATGGTGTAGAGGTAAGAAGCAAGGCATTGGTAGCAGAAGGTCCCGAGTTCAATCCCTGCATGTGTTTTGTACAAAATGTATTAATGTTTAATTGTGTCTGTGTCTGGTAGTCAATAAAGCATTGAATTGAATGTTTGAAAAAAACAATGGCATACGACGGCAAGAGAGCAGAGAGATATGAGCACGTGGACAGCAGGAAGAGGAGCGGCAAAATGGAGGAGATTTAAATCTGTGATGAGGAAGCTCCAGAGCTGATGCCGGTGACGCAATGAAATTTTAACGCGACCCCGGTTGTAACGCGGTCTTTGGGTTGTGGACCCCAAGGACCGCGTTATAACGGGGTTTAGCTGTATTTTTGGATATTGTATGTGAATTTACTTGAAAACAGTAGAAAGCCAACAGCTGGGAATTCAGTTATATGTGCCAAGAGTATAGAAAATAAACCTAATGAGAAATATTTTAGTTTAAAAGGTGTACAGTAATTGTTTTGAAGATGTAGGATTTTTTTTAAAATAAAGTAATGTTTTAAAACAGAGATTCTTGCAAAGAAGCTATCATGAAAATACTCTGCTAATGGCCAACACATTGGGTTTATTACTACCAGTCTCCCCTCCTCCCCCCCCCAAAAAAGAATATCAAATGGGGGGATATGCATTATAATCTTTTATTTCCCGATTCCATTCAGCTACTAGAGTAGTTTCAGATTTTATACAAATAAATTGGTTTATTCTTAAGTGCGATTCTATATAGTACTTAGGGATATTATAGCAAATAATCCTACAGTAAGTGCATCTATAGGAGAAGCAAAAGTATTAGGGATGTACTGTATGTGTTAAATCCTTTTTGGACAAAGACACAAAAATTCCCAGTGTTATATCCTTGCTTCCATCAAAAATACAAATATAAACATGTATACTCAACACACAAACAGATTCAGTATAACATAGGAGTCAAATAAAAATAAAATAAAAACTATAATAATAATTTAAAGACATTAAACCCTCACAGGTATAAGTATTAGTGGCAGAACATAACCATGTTATAAAAATATGTAGAAAACAATATGATCCATTGGGATTAAGATTGCAAACATTTCCAACATTGCATCAGATAGATTTAGAAATCAAGTGGGAACAAACTTTGGGCTCTATGCAGCAAGGTTTGCCGATAGGCCTTATTGTGGCGATTTGCCCTCGCAGTATTCAGTAAGGGCCAAATCCATGCCGAATCACTGCGAAAGCAAAACTGCCGATGAGCCTGTGCCGAAACAGCCTGGCTCCTGATAACCTGCCGATAGGCCGTTTCTGCCGATAAGTGTTTGCAGCAGAGAGAGACCAGCCACTCTCTCAGCGCAAACATCGGCAAAATAAAAAATATTTATAAACAACTTTGACTCCTAGTGTACATGTGCAGGGGGTCTCCGGAGCTGAACCGCATTGGTTTCAAGTACGGGGACCCCCTACTTTTCGAGATACAGGCCCCTTTATGAGGTGCCGGTATCCCTCTGCATTTAAAGGTCCTGATCACGTGACCGCGGAATGTAAACAAAGCAGAAGGATACCGGCACCCCATAAAGGGGCCTGTATCTCAGGAAGCAGGGGGTCCCCGGACCTAAAACCAAAGCGGTTCAGCTCCGGAGACCCTCTGCACATCTACACTATGAGTAAAACACACATATCAATAAATACTCGTTCCTTACCTTTGCGGCTATGTGCTACGGTAACGAAGCAGCATGAATGTATTTTTAATAATAGTGTACTGTGAGCAGGGGGTCCCCTGAGCTGAACCGCATTGCTTTGCGGACCAGGGACCCCCTGATTCCTGAGTTACAGGCCCCGGTATGTGTCATCGAGTGGCAGTGTTGCCGCCATCTTTATAGCACCCCATTCGCGCCGTGTCCGCTATAAATATGGCGGCGACACTGTAACCGATGCCCCAAACCGGGGCCTGTAACTCGGGAAGCAGGGGGTCTCTGAGCCACAAATCAATGCGGTTCAGCTCAGGAGCCCACCTGCTTCCGCACAATATTATTAAAATACATTTATGCTGCTTCATTACCATAGCATATAGCCGCTAAGGCAATGAAGGGGTTAAGGCAGAATAGCATGGTTATTGGGTTCAATTGCCACCAATAAACATTGCAATAAACAACATACACCCCCTGTGTATTTAAAATACATAAACAACAATAAATACATTAGATACATATAGCACTCACCCATTTATGGCTGCCACGATGAAGGCCATCCTCATCTTCATTCTGCCCATGCCCCATCCGCTGCAGCAAAACAGACACAAGAATGAAAACATCCAATGTAATGTCCCCTAACCCCTTAATTACCATAGCGGTTATTAACCGCTACAGTCATTAAGGGGTTAACCCACCCTCATCCACCACTCGGGACGCCTACATACCCTCCCACACTAACCCCCCACCCCGAGAGGCCTAACCACCCTCACCCACTACCCACAAGGGAGGCCTACCCACATACCATTGGGGCCAATACCCCCTCCCCACACCCCCAGTACCCACAATAAAAACAATACACTGCCCCACATTAAACATAATTCTATTTATTAAATACATTACCCACCCCCTGTGCCCACCCATAAATACATGATTTATCCTTTTAAATACAGGGTTCATAACCCAGCCTCATGCGAGTCCCCGGCGGGCTGGCGGGGCACCTGACAGACCTACAGGGTACCAGCCGCTCATTTCAAACAGGTTCTGGAGGCCTGTTGGTGGGTCCCGCCAAGCGCCATGGCCCCCAGGGGGTCTCCTTGGGTCACTGTGGGCCACAATTGGGTCCCCACGGTAGGCCCGCAGATGTCTGGGAGTCCTGGGTCAGACCCACAGGTGTCTGCGGGGCCTCGGGTGGTTCTCACGGGGGTCTGGGGAACTCACGAGTGCTCACTATGGGTCCGCAGTGCCCCCACAGATGTGGGACCACTGCTTCATCCCCGCACCTATGGGTCTGCGGTGCCCCCACAGATGTGGGACCACCGCTTCATCCCCGCAGACTACGGTTCCGCGGTGCCCCCACAGATGTGAGGTCACCGCTTCATCCCCACAGGTGTCACCCATGGAACCACCAGCCTGATACCCGTGAGATACCCGAGGAGACCGCAGGTGGTCTCCAGAGGTCTCACGCAGAACCAAGGAACAAACCCTGAATGTAAAAATAAACCTGGCCTATACATTCAATACATACATCCCCCCCCCCCCAAAAAAAACCTACAGTACAATAATGTGCAAAATAACTATTATCCAGATAGAGATTAAACACATTAACTAGCATATTAAAATAAATAAAGTACTACTGATTTCATCAATAAGAAGCCTCCGTCGCCAGCAACATCCTTGTCTTTCGCTGCCCACCAAATACATAGCCAATACAAAGCCAATACATTGCAATTACATTAAGATACCAATTAACCCCTTAAACACCTTATCGGATAATAACCGCAAAGGTAATTAAGGGGTTAAGCCACACTGGCACGATACCCACACTTCACCCATTCATTTGTACAGTGACTTCATCATGCAACTATATATATACAGTGGTCGACAAATCACCAAAAAATCTACTCGCCGAACAAAAAAATCTACTCGCCACCTAGTACCACACGTGTGCTGCTTGGGCCAATAGGAGCTCGCCACGAGGTTAAATCCACTCGCCCGGGGCGTGCAAATGTATAGGTTTGTCGAACACTGTATATATATATATATACAGAGTGAGATATATATATATATATATATATATATATATATATATATATATATACACACACACACACACATGATGAACCAATATACAAATAAATGTAGAAGGGTTATCAAAAACATGCTGTACTACAAATAACACTTCTCCATACAGACACACTACAATAAAATCAATTTCCTTTAATAATCCAATCTGATCTTCCAATCAAAATCCTCAAATGCCAATCAAAAACCTCAAATGGCAATCAAAACAGTGCATTTACATTGTATATATGATGCATACAATCTATGCACCATATACATTCTGCAAATGAATGTTAACAATAACATATTCAAAACAAAATACCAATACATCCAAACAAGTATACTATTTAAACCAATCCAGTAAACATAAATCAATTAGCATTCATTAATTACATCCATAAAGCATTTACATTCCATCCCTAACAATTAAAGAATTAAGTAATTCAAGCGTTGAACAGAACAAGTTATCCTGTGAAAAAATATAAGTCCCAACAAGAATACAATATACAAAAGCAAGCCTCACCCTGACCTAAAGTACACCATGCAATAGCAACAATTACATTTATCTAATTTTACAATACATTATACACACATTTATGCATAGCAGCATAGCCAAATTAATTTAAAACACAGCAAATCAAGCTTTTAAAACAACATAATTTCTTACCCTGTATGTATATATCGATCTAGACATACATACATACATACAGTGGCAAGAAATGATATACCAAAAATAAATAAATACACATGTTAAAAAAGCTTTTAAAAAAACTAACAAGTTAAATAAAATACATTTCTTTAGTTCACTTACCATTACTTGGCCCACTCACCGACTCCCGTTGAACAGCTTACTCTCGAACCAATCCACGCACTGGAACCCATAAAATAATAAACCATAAAATAAAAAACCATAAAATAATAAAACACAGCAATCCAGGGGTCTTCTATTTGTAATCCATCTTCATCTGTATTCTTCTTTGTATCTTCTTCCGGGGTCTTCTTGTCGTCATCGGCCACGCTCTGGTCTTCTTTCTTCTCCGGAGGTCCTTCCTCCTCGGCGTCTGGCTTCAAAATGAGACGACATAGGCTCTTAAAGGCCTATGACGTCACATTTTCGTCATGGTTCCCACGGCCCTGATTGGGCCGTGAAAACCATGTGTTTTGGCCGAGAAAAAAAAAATGGTGACGTCACTTAAAGGCAATGAAAGCACAGCCAATCAGAATGGCTTTGCTTCAATTGCCTTTAAGATGACGTCATTAAAAGAAACATGGCCGTCCTCACATGGTACGGTAGCCAATAATAGCGTGGGAAGTCTATCCCTACTCTGATTGGCTCTAGTACCATGTGACAGGCTTTCAATGACGTCACATCCGTTCTCCCCCAAGCCTCTGTCACATGGTATACTAGAGCCAATCTGAGTTAGCAACTGTAAATATTCCTGTATATTCATTTGCATGTCTTAGACAGGTCTGCAACCCTGTCTTTCACTATTATCACCCAGCAAACAGCACTTCCACTGCAGCAAGGGATTCTGGGAAATGACATGCAAATGAGCACACAGTGCCACTTTTTATTTCATGCTCACATTACATGAGCAACCCTTTGCCAATGCATGCTGCTTTAAACACAGCTTTTAAGCAAGGACTTGGGAGATGCAAAGTCAGTTAACCCACTCACAGACATGTTTCAACCTTGATGGGTATCATCAGTGTGAGGTTGGCTTGCTGACATTTGCTCAAATGAGATAAGAGTAGGTAATCACCACCACTATTAAGGTTATGGTGGGTAAAAAAAGTGACTAAAACCCTCCACAGTAAAGCATAAAGCAACTGTAAATATTCCTGTATATTCATATATATATATAGGAAACCAGGTGTCCCACCAAGGAGACAAAAAACAGCACTCAAGGTATATTGCAAAAGTGTATTTGAAAAAAAGCAGGCACATATAAATTCAACGTTTCGGTCCTGTATAGGACCTTCCTCAGGGGTGTTTATTTATATTCATTTATTTATTTATGCCGATCTATTTATTTATTTATTTAGTGTGGGGCTGGTGTGTGTGATTATTTTTTATTGTGGGTAGCGGGTGTGGATGAAGGGGGTATTAGCCACAACGGTGGTTGTTTAGGGCTTGCGGGTGGGTAGCGGGAGGGCTTAACCCCTTCATGACCGTAGCGGTATTAACTGCTACGGTCGTGAATGGGTTAAGTGCACCCGCAACCCCCCCGCAAGCCCTAAACAAGCAACAAGGGGCAAATACCCCCTTCACCCACCCCCGTTACCCACAATAAAGCTGGAACGGTGGGTTAACCCCTTCATTGCCTTAGCGGTTAGCCACTAAGGTAACAAAGTGGTCTGTACATGCATTTTTCCTGCCTTGGATGCATGCCGGGGGGCTCCGGTGCTGGTATCAGCTCCGGAGACCCCCGGCATCAATCACAGACAGGAAAAAGGGCTGATTTTTTCTAAGTGTCGCCCTTGCCGATGCTTCTCCTCCACCAACTTGCCAACTTTAGTTGGCGGGCTGGATTGCCGAAAAACTCTCCATTCTGGAGTGCCGATCAGCAGCGAAAAGCTGATCGGGGCTACCTGAATTCAGCCGAGTTCAAAAAGTGCCGATAAGTGGCTTATCGGCACCCGGCTGCCGATAAGTTTTTATCGGCAACAAAAATTGCCGATTTTTCCCACTTATCGGCGCTTACTGAATCGGGAGGGCAAATTTGGCGACAAAATGGCGTTAAACATCTTATCGGCGCTTACTGCATGAGGCCCTTTATCTGAATGTAAACCTAAACATTAATCATAGAACCGAATATAGAAC